>NC_133381.1:2634221-2660120 GCF_049309525.1 Garra rufa | reverse complement strand
CATTTTAAAAACTACAAAAATACAATAAAATTACTAAAACTTGAACTAAAGTAATTCTAATTTAAAATATTAACCAAACCTATAATAATATATCACAGATATTACAATAACAATCGAAAACATTGAGTGTTTTTTAATAAAAAAAAATCTATATTTAAAGACATATTAACATTTTGTCTTGTTTATTACATTTTACCATTTTGAAACGTTATGAGAATATTACATTTTTATGTTCCCTCAACATTTAAAACACATTTAAAGAATGTTTTTTTTTTTAACTAAGCAAATATTAATGAACATACCATTCCTTTTTTTAGAGGATTTTTTAGGAAAAATATTCAAAGTAAACATGTTCTCTTAAGATTTACTTCATCAGTTATGTATAATATTACAAGAATGGTGTTTGAAGAACAATTATCAGAAACAAACAACATCATTGAATGTCCAATGAACTTTGTTCTCTGAATGTTTTCTGCCAACATTGAAAAAACATTAATAAGACGTTTTGAGAGCATGGTTACGAGAATTTATATCTAGTATTAAATCGAAGAATGTTCCACGAACATGTTTTGTCTTAACATTTACATAACCTTTCAAAAACGCGTTATGGGAACGTCTCCTGCGAGCTGGGTATTAATTTTGTAAGAGCGTAAGTGGCGCATCAATGGAGCCCATATGCCGCGAGTGGAGACAATAGAGGCATTCCTCGCATCCTCCGCTGCTACCAATGATGAAAGAGCGAATTAACCAAAACCATGCTCCTACACGCATACAAACTCCGGCTCACAGGGCTTTAGACGTCATGTTTTGGAAAGTCTATCGGGAGACAAGACGCTCGTCTGGAGAGCCGGCCCGGAGTTATTTATATAGCATGCAGTGGATCATTTCCATCGGAGCAAAGCTGAAGAATTTCAGTAGATAATCCACAATTATATACAACCTCAGAGCGCTGTCAGAGCCGTATAAATCCCCGCCGTTACCCGTCTGACCGGCCAGATAAATCAGCTCTCGCGCTTCTACAGGTTAGTTGTTTAAAACGATGGGAGACTAAAGACTGGAACTGCTCTGATGGTCTGTTTATTTTCAGTGTATTATTAGTTATTGATCATTTTAGTTTTTTTGAAGTGGGAGCCAGACGTGTTACATCATAACCTGATGTCATTATTTACATCATTTGGTTCCTTTGTCTCTCTTTTAAATAGCCAATCATCAATATTGATGTGTAAACTCATTTTCGTGAAGTCTGAACTTAAACACTTGCAAACAATGTTGGGCGGGGCTTGGTTCTGTGTATTTAGATGCTGATTGGATGGAGGCAGATCTTAATGTGTTTTTATAAGAAATAGGTGGAGCTTAAAAGGATTAACTTTTTTGTTATTTGAAACTAAATAAATTACTACAACTTAAAATAAAAACAAAAAATATAAAATAAAATATAGTTCAACATATTAACAAAAATAAATCAGTCGTACAAAATAACGGATATATGCAAATTATTATTTTTTTAATATTTTAATTTTAAAAACAACAAATTACTAAAACTAAAGTGAAAACAGAAAATATAAAAATTAAATCTAACCCAGCCTATTAATAAAATAATCACTCATACAAAATAATACTGATATCTGGAAATTAATAATAATAATAATTAAAAAAAAAATATATATATATATATTAGGGCTGGGACACGATTAATCGCGATTAATCATGTCCCAGCCCTAATATATATATATATATATATATATATATATATGTATATATTATTTTTAAAACTACAAAAAATACAGCAAAATTACTAAAACTTGAACTAAAGTGAAAACAGAAAATATAAAAATTAATTTAAAACTATAATAAATCAGTGATGATAAAAAACAACACTGACAAATGTACAGATAAATTCACATTAAGAAAATAGATTCTGTATTTAGCCTCTCTTTATCTCTCTCTCTCTCTCTCTCTCTCCTCTCTCTCTCTATATATATATATATATATATATATATATATATTTTTTTTTTTTTTACTACAGAAAATACAACAAAATTACTTAAACTTTAGCTAAAGTGAAAACAGAAAATATAAATATTAAATCTAATTTAACATATTAACAAAAATAAAAAAAGTCACACAAAATAATACTGATATTTGCAAATTAATTTAAAAATATACATTTATATGTATATAAAATGTATTACCAAAAAAAAATCCATTTAACCTGTAAAATTGCTTTTTTATGTGAATTTTTTGTTAATTTATTCAGGTAGTTATTTATTTTTGTTTTAGAGTTCACTAGATATGATGTAAAAATAAATCATAGATGAACTTTCAGATTGTTATTTTTGAGAACAAATCAGTCGCCTTCTTCTAAAAGTATGAGGTCTGTATAAAAACAAGGCTTTATAAAAATCCATATTATAGCTGCTGCAATGATAAACACATGCAGGTATTTACAAGATTCATTAATGCTAAACATATCCATCCACGCACACCGCATCTACATGTTTGTAGGGCAGGGAACGGAGCTGCTGACTGATTTCTTTTGAGTTTGTGTGAACGCAGTTGTTTGGCAGCACAACAAAGACTCTGAGCACAAACAACACAAACCAACAGCAGGTCAAACTCCATCCACATCTGTGCTGAGACAGAAACAGAGCTGAGAACAGTCATGCATCCCGACTGTGCGTGATGCTCTTACATGTCAGCCGTGTCGTCATGTGACATTTACAGCTCAGCTGATTGGCTCAAAGATGCAAAGCCTGCAGTTGGTCACTGAGATGATGATGGTGATGCGCTATCAGACAGATATCAAACTCACCGTCATCATAATGAGTCGCATACTCTCAAATCATTAGGAAAGCTCATAAACGAGTTCTCATGTTTGACACCAGAAGAGTCGGTCCGGTAATCAAAAGCATTCTTGCTCTGGTTCGGTTGAATGCGCTCCAAACGCGTCTTTGATGCTCATCTGTTTGAGATGAGATTCACACACCTCTTCCTCATGTTTCTCGTTTAACTCGTTTATGGATGTGCTGGTAACGTGATACATGCAACTCACCTGCGCTTCATTAATTCACCGCCTTACTGCTTCATTCAGCAGCCCGTCGGTTCATAATATTAGACATCAGCTGCTCTGGACTCATTTTGATCAGACTTTTTGGCCTTTTGTTAAAGGAAATCAATATTTGAGTTTGTTTGTTCATCAGATTTGAAGAAATGTGTCATTTCATCACTGTCTCACCAATGGATCCTCTGGAGTGAATGGGTGCCGTCAGAACGAGAATTTAAACAGCTGATAAAAACATCACAATAATCCACAAAACCACTCCAGTTCATCAGTTAACATCTGGAGAAGACAAAAGCTGAAACAAATCCATCGTTACAACGTTTTTGACTAAGTCTATAATCCATAATAACGCTTCCTCCAGTGAAAAAGTGGTCTGGTCTGAATCAGGAGAAAAATCTGCACCGTTTACAAGCCAAAACAGCTCTAAACAAATATGTGGCTGGATTTTGATGTGAGAGACGACAGAAGATGGACTTTCTCACTGGAGGAAGTGTTATTATGGATTATGGACTCGTATTTTAGTTAAAAAAAGGTCTTGATGGATTTGTTTCAGCTTTTGTCTTCTGAAGATGTTAACTGATGGACTGGAGTGGTTTTGTGGATTATTGTGATGTTTTTATCAGCTGTTTGGACTCAGCACTGTTTGATAGCACTGTGTACTTGTTTATAGGCTGTATGCTGTAAAGAACTGTTCAGTATTTGTGATTGTTGATGTGTTTGTTGTGCAGCGTGTGTGAAGGAGGTTGAGCAGGTGTGTGAAAACTCCTCTGAGGAAAATCTGCAGCCCTTCAAGGACAAGATGGACATCTTCGTCAGCACGGGTGAGTCACAAAAACATCATCATTGTGCACGATACCTTCATCGGTGACAGAAATAAAGCAAAACAGAGAAAACATGTCCACAAAGGTCAAGCTGAATGTTCTGCGTCATTTAATGCTGCTGTAAAGTTTGACTGGGTTCCTCATAAAGACCAGCAGGACTAGATAGAGATCAGACTATAAGACCAGACCTGGTTGAATTGTTTGTTTTTTGGTCATCTGCATCATCCGTGGGAGAAACCAATCAACTGATCAAAGTGAATCTAATTCACCTTCTGTTTGTATATTAATCTCGTGAAAACATCTCCAGCTCATATTTCTCTTCAAAATCAGAATAAAGAATTACTTAAAGGAAAAGTTCACTTCCAGAACAAAAATATATGTTGTCTTCCAAGATGTTCATGTCTTTCTTTCTTTTATTTAATTATTTGCAAATGTATTTATTTTATTCTTATTATGTATTTATGTATTTTATTTTAATTTGACCTTATTATATATTTATTTGAATTTTATTTTAATTATTAATCTAATTTATTGTTTGATTAGTAATATGTGACCCTGGACCACAAAAGCAGTCATAAGTAGCCTGGGTATATTGTAGCAATAATTTTGAGCCATTTTTTTATGCCATAAAAACATTAAGGATATTAAGATCATATTTCATGAAGATATTTTGTTAATTTCCTATCATGAATATTTCAAAACTTAATTTTTGATCAGTAATATGCATTGCTAAAAACTTCATTTGAACAGCTTTAAAGGTGATTTTCTCAATTTTTTTATTTCATTTGCAAATATTTTTTAAATAGTTGTATCCCAGCCAAATATTGTCCTATCCTAACAAACCATACATCAATAGAAAACTGATTTATTGATAACGTATAAATCTAAATTTAAAAAAAAAATTGACCCTTATGACTGGTTTTGTGGTCCAGGGTCACGTATTTATTTATTTGTTTTTATTTACTTTATAATTTATGTTTTTGTTATTCAGTCATTCTTTTTAAATAAATGTTTAATAATTTTATTTATTTTCTTTTTTGTTACATAGTTTTTCTCAAAACTTTTCCAGGAATTAATAATCCCTTGCCGCCCCCTAAATAGTAAAAGGGGTGAAATACGAGTTAGACGTGTTTGTGACAGCTTTCATGAGATCTTTTACGTTTTATTGTTTTCTGTGATCATTAATTCTTCTGATTATCAGCTCGGCAGAAATTGAGCGTGAGAAAGCGCAGATTAATGTCATCATACGTGTGGTTTACGGCGGGTATCGGTGCGACGTGTCGCTCGCGGCGGCGCTTCATAATGAAGCCGAATCTGAGGCTCTTTACAGAGCGCTGCGGCGCGGCGGCCGCTCAGAGCCGCGAGTCGCTTTTAAAGGCTGAATTTATTGTCCCGCTCAGCGTGCAGGTCCCATAACTTTCTAGTTAGCCACTACTGGTTTCATGTTTACAGACGGAGCTGAGGAGAAAATTCACACATCGCGCTCGACACGCACAAACAGCAGAGGGAGACCGCAGGCGCCAGTCCACCCCTGCTGAGACCAACGCCATTGGTCACGGCTCGCCCGCGCGGCCCGCTACGCCGCGCACCCCCTTCCCTTCATTAGCCACACACACACACGGAGCGCTGTTCACACTCGCCCCCACCAGAGACCCCCAACACTCGCCTTTGAACAGTTTTGGGCGACTTCCCCCTCTTAAATCTCGGGAGTGGGAAAGGTCCCCCATCACAGTAAAAAAAAAAGGGATGAATCTGGAAAATGCAATAAATCTGAGATCATAGGCGCGCTCTGGCCTGAGATAAATTCTTGCACCTCGGCCGGGCCGCCGCACACATCTGCCTTGCATTTAGACACTTTTACATGGAGCAGCTCCACGGGAGCCACACACACAAACACACTCGCTGAGAGGAAAACACATCAACACAAGCGCTTTAACATCTCTGTTGTTTCTGGACAGCTTCTGTTTCTCACTAGTTTCTCCTCAGACGTCTGGTATCTCAGCAGTGTCTCCAAATGTGCTCAGATTTGTGATCCTGGACCACAAACATCTCCTGAATAAATAAGCTTTCCACTGATGTATGGTTTGTTAGGATAGGACAATATTTGGCTGAGATACAACTATTTAAAAATCTGGAATCTGAGGGTGACAAAAAATTGAAATATTGAGAAAATCGCCTTTAAAGTTGTCCAAATGAAGTTCTTAGCAATGCATATTCATTTCCAAAAATGCTTTTCTTACTTAGATTTTTTGTCTCGTTTCTAGCCAAAATATTTAAAAATTCTTAATCAAGAAGGATTTTCTAGACAAGTAAAAACAAGTCAAAATTAAGTTCGTTTTTGCTTGAAACAAGCAAAATAATCTGCCAATGGGATAAGCAAAAAAAAAATCTTATTTCAAACAGAAAACAAGATCATTTTTCTTACCCCATTGGCAGGTTATTTTGCTTGTTTTAAGCAAAAACGCACTTAATTTTGTCTTGTTTTTTCTGAAAAGTAAGAAAAGCGTTTTTTGCAGTGAGATTTGTGACCCTGGACCACAAACATCTCCTGAATAAATAAGCTTTCCATTAATGTATGGTTTATTAGGATAGAACAATATTTGTCCGAGATACAACTATTTGAAAATCTGAAATCTGAGGGTGATAAAAAAAATCAAAATACTGAGAAAATCCCCTTTAAAGTTGTCCAAATGATGATTTGTCTTGTTTCCAGCCAAAATATCTAAAAATTCTTAAATCAGGAAAGATTTTCTAAAACAAGTCAAAATTAAGTGCGTTTTTGCTTGAAACAAACAAAAAAAAACCTATTTCAAACAGAAAATAAGATTATTTTTCTTACCCCATTGGCAGATTATTTTGCTTGTTTCAAGCAAAACGCACTTAATTTTGACTTGTTTTTTCTGAAAACAAGGCAGTTTTTACTCATCTAGAAAATCCCTCTTGATTAAGAATTTTTAGATATATTGGCTGGAAACAAGACAAAACATCTGAGTAAGAAAAGCATTTTTCCAGTGAGATTTGTGACCCTGGACCACAAACATCTCCTGAATAAATAAGCTTTCCATTGATGTATGGTTTGTTAGAATAGGACAATATTTGTCTGAGATACAACTATTTGAAAATTTAGAATCTGAGGGTGACAAAAAATTCTAAATATTGAGAAAATCGCTTTGAAAGTTGTCTAAATGAAGTTCTTAGCAATGCATATTCATTGCAAAAAATGTTTTTTTTGCAGTGAGATTTGTGACCCTGGACCACAAACATCTCTTGAATAAATACAATATTTGGCTGAGATACAACTATTTGAAAATCTGAAATCTGAGGGTGATAAATAATCTAAATATAAAGAAAATCACCTTTAAAGTTGTCCAAATGAAGTTCTTAGCAATGCATATTACTAATCAAAGATTTTGTTTTAATATATTTGCAGTAGGATATATCTTCATGGAACATGATCTTAAATATCATAATGATTTTTGGCACAAATCAATCATTTTGTTGGCTATTGCTACAAATATACCCATGCAACTTAAAACCTGGTTTTGTGGTCCAGGGTCACATATGAACTTCAATCATATAGAAAAGAGCAATATAAAGACAATTTTGAGGGACAGACCTACATCAGAATCACAAAACCACTCACAAACATGTCAAGTTCATCTATCATATATACTATACATAATATGTATTACTTCAGTGTGAAATAAAGTATTATATATTATAGAGTTCTAAGGGGTTCATGAAAATGTTTCGAGAAAATCAGCATAGAAATGAATAAATAATAAAAATAAGCTTATGATAAAGTTTGCATTATTTGATAATTGTTTTATAATGATTATTAAAAATGAAAACATAAATGGTAACATTTAAATAAACCGTAAATCTAAATAAATAAATATTATTAGTCTAATACTGGATTAAGTAAATAAATAAATAATTAACAAATTAATAAATAAAAAGAATTAAAAAATATTGCAAATTGTTACATAAATACAAATTTACGTTGAGTAAAACAGAATATTGTAACTTTATATATAAAAAAAAAAATCCCGAATAATAGACATCTGTGTGGCTCTCTATAGTGACTCATTGAGGTCTGTTCTTGTTTTAGGAGAAACATCTTTTCTAACAAGATACAGTTTGTGTGAAATATTTGATGTCATATTGAGATAATTAATTTTTATTGTGAGACTTTATGTGTCTTTGCACATCTGAGCACAGCTTGAGTGTTATTTTAGTATCAATTATGTATTCATTTTTTATAGTTTTTGTAAATCGTATATTTTCAATTCGGTTTTATTTTTGTGTTTTTTGTTTTTACTTAAATTTTAGTTCAAGTTTTAGTCATTTTTTTTTTTTTTTTTTTTTTTTTTTTTTTTTCATTTTTATTAGTTTTTTTAGTTTTAATATATCTATATTGTATTTTTTTTTGTTGTTGTTTATTTAGTTTTATTTATTTTACAACTTCGGATTAAACTAAATGAAAATGAGAAATGTCGCCCAAAAGCTGAAATAAATTAAGTTTCTAAAAAAAAAAAAAAATTAAATAAATAAATATTTTTATATATTTTTTTCTTTCTTTAATCATGAGAAGCAGGAGAAAAGTCACTGAAGGAATAATTGAGAAGTTTCATCCCTGTTGTTGATGTTGTCATATTGTCATTCACAGCACAATCTGAGTACGAGACTGAAGATGAGCGGCTGCAGGCGGCACAGAAAAGGTAAGAAACACCAGCAGAGGATGAGACAAATGTGAGACTGATATGTGATAATAACACTTACACCTGCAGTTCCTTTAGCTGTCTGCAGCCATTACTGTCACCTGATAAGAAACCTACATAGACAGCATCATGACTAATGTGCACTGCAAAAACTGCTTTTCTTACTTAGATTTTTTGTCTTGTTTCCAGCCAAAATATCTAAAAATTCTTACATCAAGAAGGATTTCCTAGACAAGCAAAAATGATTGGGGTAAGCAAAATAATCTTGTTTTCTGTTTGAAATAAGATTATTTTGCTTACCCCATTGGCAGATTATTTTGCCTTTTCTCTTTTTTTCTGAAAACGAAGTAAGTAGTACTTTTGCTTGTCTAAAATATCCTTCTTGATTTAAGAATTTTTAGCTATTCTGTCTGGAAACAAGACAAAAATTGTAAGTAAGAAAAGCATGTTTTGCAATGTGACCAGATCAGAGAGCGATTTGAAGTGCTCTTCGCATTAAAAACAGATATTGGTGCATTTTTAATTGGACTGACCAATGCTCTAAAAATAGTGAAATATTATTAGAATTTCAAATAACTGTTTTCAATGAGAATATCTGTTAAATTGTAATTTATTTCCATAATCAAAATCTTCAGGAATTATTCTACACTTAGAATCTTACTTAGATTTTTTTGTCTTGTTTCCAGCCAAAATATCTAAAAATTCTTAAATCAACAAGGATTTTCTAGACGAGTAAAAATTATTGTCTTGTTTTCAGAAAAAAACAAGTTAAAATTAAGTGAGTTTTTGCTTAAAACTAGATAAATTTTCCTACCCCATTGGCAGATTATTTTACTTGTTTCAAGCAAAAACGCACTTAATTTTGACTTGTTTTTTCTGAAAACGACAAAAAAAAATTGTACTTGTCTAGAAAATGCTTCTTGATTTAAGAATTTTTAGATATTTTGGCTGGAAACGAGACAAAAAACTAAGTAAGAAAAGCATTTTTGCCATGCAATATGCTGATTTGCTGCTTAAGAAACATTTCTGCTTATTAATGTTGAAAACAGTTGTGCTGCACAATATTTGTCTGGAAACCGTCATACATTTTATTTTTCAGGATTCACAGATGAATAGAAAGTTAAAAAGAACAGAATTTATTTGAAATATTACAGAATTAATATGAAATAGAAATCCTAAATTTATTTTGGTTGGAAACAAGACAAAAAATCTAAGTAAGAAAAGCATGTTTTGCAGTGTGACCAGATCTGAGAGCGATTTGAAGTGTTCTTTGCATTAAAAACAGATATTGGTGCATTTTTAATTGGACTGACCAATGCTCTAAAAATAGTGAAATATTATTAGAATTTCAAATAACTGTTTTCTATTAGAATATCCATTAAAATGTCATTTATTTCTGCAATCAAAATCTTCAATAATCATTCTAATATGCTGATTTAACATTTCTGAATATTGACAATGTTGAAAACAGTTGTGCTGCCCAATATTTGTCTGGAAACAGGCATACGTTTTATTTTTTATGATTCACAGATGAATAGAAAGTTCAAAAGAACAGAATTTATTTGAAATATTACAGAAATATTATGAAATAGAAATCCTTCTTGATTTATTTTGGTTGGAAACAAGAGAGCAAGAAGTAAGAAGAGCATTTTTTGCAGCGTGACCCTGAATGTCTGTTAAAATGTCATTTATTTTGGCTGAAAGAAGTGGAAACTAGTGGAATTAGTGGAAAGAAAACACCCAAAAAAATACTGTTAAGTGATTCTTTTATAGCACTTTATCTATCTGTGTCAATAGATTTCAATTACAATACAGATTTTTAAAGGCTGGTTTTTCAAAATGAGTTTTTTCTCCGACACTGAGCCATAAATCTCCACTTCAGCAGCACTTACACACACCACACTTTACATTTGTGTTCCTGTCTATATCCTGAAGGTTTTTACAGAAGGATTTGTTCATATATCATTTACTTGATTTTATACAACATTTTAAACCCAAATTCCCTCTGTAAAAACTTTTGACTCTAATATGACAAAAAAATTAAACAAGAATTTTGAAACTGACTTCTACTAGAAATGTATGCAAATTAGCGCATATTTCATTAAATAATTCCTCATTTGCATATTTAAACCTAACATTTAAAAAAAAACTTGTAATACAAAAAATGTTTGCAATTATAAATGTAATCAATCAGCGGAGTAATAAGGTCATAATTATTAGTTCATTTTTTTTACCCTGTTCACCTTCAGTGTCTCGCCCTAAGAAACATTTCTGATTATTATCAATGTTAAAAACAGTTGTGCTGCCCAACATTTGTCTGGAAACCATCATTTTATTTTTCAGCATTCACAGATGAATAGAAAGTTCAGAAGAACAGCATTCATTTGCAACATTATAAATGTCTTCACTATCGCTCTGATCGATTCCGTGTGTATTAATCTTCCTGACCCCAAACTCTTGAGCAGTTGTGTGTTTATTAATGACATGTGGGATGTATTTTTGTCAGTGTGAGCAGCAGGTGTCTGCGATGCTCTTGTGTTCTCCTAGACTGTGTGTTATCGTGAGCTCTTATCGTGTGTTTTGGAGCGCGTCAGACTTCCAGCAGTAATACTGCGAACTGTTTGCGCTGATTTATGTGCAAACCTTCGGCTGCCAGATGCTGCACGACGGAAAATATCTGGAACTTTTCATAGAGGGGAAAAGGACAAACAAAGCATATTGATTATTTTTCCTTGTTTAGATTTGGGAGTTTTTTTGTAACCTGAAACAAAACAAAGCAAAATGAAACACACACACACACACACACACACACACACACACACACAGACACAGACAGACAGCGGTGCGTATAAAGCGCAGATGTGGACGTGGTGGCGTTTGAAAGAGCAGAACGGACGCCACGCTTGACTCCACGTTAATGAAGGTGTTGAATTGGCCAATATTGATCAAAAGAGCCCGGCAGCTCGAGAGTTGTTTAATTTCCCTTTAATTTGGCCCTGGAGAAGCGTCGGGCGCTCGGACCGCAGGAGCGGCGGTAAGTGAGGCTTTTCCCAGAGTTCCCATGGACGCACCTCGTTAAAGTGACACGCGGGTGATGGATTCGGGCCGCGGGCGCTCGTCCGGACCTGGGTGGGCGTCCACATGTGTCCCAACCCGAGGGTCCTCACCTTTACACGCTCGTCCTCTGCGGCAAACGCGCTAAACACGATCGCCGCTTTGATCTTACAAACCAGCTAACAGGAAACCTTCTCACAACTGTCACCAATGGGTTATAGAAATGTTAATATTAATCAACAAAATGCTCGTGACACCTTGTTATATTTCTGACTGTTTGTCAAGAATGTTGCGTTCCTCTAGTGCTGGACTTTGAACATATCACACAGTAAACCTCAAGCAATCTGGCAAGACTTCTTTTAGTCACTATGCTCCAAAAAATGTGGAATTGTCTTTCAAATGAAGTTAGAGAGTCCACTAATATTCATGTTTTTAAAAAGCGTGTTAAGACATACCTCTTTAAAGTTGCTTATGAGCATAATAGTTTGTGAAGTGTGTGCAGGTTTGCATGTTTTTATCGGACTTATTTTTAATGCTTAGTTTTGCTTATACTTTTTTTTCCCTGTGTATTTATGTAATTGTTTTTTTATTGTAAATTGTTTTTTACATTTTTATTTTGATTTGCTCATACTTGTTGAATCATTTAAAGTTTTGATTGTCTTATATTGATGTTTTTTTAATGTTTGTTTCATGCCTGTGAAGCACTTTTAGTTGCATTTATGTATAAAAAAGTGCTATTAAATTAAATTAAATTAAATTAAATTAAATTAAATTAAATTAAATTAAATTAAATTAAATTAAATTAATCCTTGTTACACATGCAAAATGGACAAAAATGCCCATGTCCAAAAACTATCATAAAATATGATTTATTAATATTTTTTCCGCTTTCACTGATGTGGATTTTTAACCAGCATCTGTTCTATCCATAGATACCAAACATTCATTCATTTTCAGAGTTGTAAACCTTTAAATGCTGGTTTGTTTACATAATGCCACAGGTGTTTTTTTTAATGAAAAAATGAAAAATACACTGCAAAAATGCTTTTCTGACTTAGATTTGTTGTCTTGTTTCCAGACAAAATATCTAAAAATTCTTAAATCAAGAAGGATTTTCTAGACAAGCAAACATTTCAGTAAAAACAAGTCAAAATTAAGTGTGTTTTTGCTTGAAACAAGCAAAATAATCTGCCAATGGGGTAAGAAAAATTGTCTTGTTTTCTGTTTGAAATAAGTTTTTTTTTTCTAACCCCATTGGCAGATTATTTTGCTTCTTCTAAGCAAAAACTCACTTCATTTTGACTTGTTTTTACTGAAAACAAGAAAATAATTTTTACTTGTCTAGAAAATGGTTCTTGATTTAAGAATTTTTTGATATTTTGGCTGGAAACAAGTAAAAAAAAATCCATATACTAAATGCTGAGCAGAATTTTTTTCTTTGCTTATTAGATTCTTGGGTGTATCAGTGAAGAACAACAACATTAATTTTGAGGCATTTATATTTGTTATGTAGTGTTAGATTTTTTTTTTTTTTTAAATGTACTATATATGCCAAATTTGAGAAAAAAAAATGGCACAATTTAGTAAAAAATAGTAAAAATGTCAAATTTGAAGCTTTGCCGATAGAATGAATGCCTTTTAGCAAATATTGTATCACTTTATAGTCAAATGGCCCTGGGTTCAAAAATTGCAGTTTTAATGGGTTTCAATCTGGACAGTTTTGTCCTTAAGGTCCTGAGTCTGAGTATTTTTTGTATGGAGGGTAAAATTGATTTTTTTGAAGGAAATGAGGGGGAAATATTACAATTTCAATAAAAATAAACACCTGAGCCAAAATGTATGCAGTTGGCATTAACACAGGCACACTTATAACAAAAAAACTAAACTGAAATGTACAAAAATGTCCATAAGGTCGCACAAGGGTTGAACTAATAAGAGTTAATATTCCAGTTTGGGATCAGTAAGGTTTTTTTGAAGAAGTCTCTTCTGCTCATCAAGGCTGCATTTATTTGATCAAAAATATAGAAAAAACTGTAATATTCCAAAATTTAATTACAATATAAAATAATGTTTTTTATTTTAATATACTTTAACATATGATTTATTCCTGTGATGCAAAGCTGGATTTTCATCAGCTGTTACTCCATCATTCTAATATCCTGATTTATTATTAGAATTATACATTTTTTGGAACCTGTATTTCTTTTTTTCAGGATCCTTTAATGAATAGCTTGAAAGAACAGCATTTATTTAAAATATAAATCTTTTCTAACAACGTAAATCTATGCTATCACTTTTTAATTTAACACATTCTTGCTGAATAGAAGTATTGATTTCTTTCAAAAGAAGAAGGAATAAAAATGTACTGACGCCAAACTTTTGAACAGTAGTATATTTTGTTAGAAAACTTTTGTATTTTAACCTTTTATTGATCAAAGAATCCTAAAAAAAAGTTTTACAGGTTGGATAAAATATTAAGCAGCACAACTGTTTTCAATATTGATAATAAATCAGGATATTAGAATGATTTCTGAAGGATCATGTGACACTGAAGACTGCAGTAATGATGATGAAAATGTATCTTTGTATCACAGGAATAAATTACATTTTAACAGATATTCTCATAGAAAACACTTATTTTAAATTGTCCTGGCATCAAGAGATTGATGAATGTAGTATTTTATTTTATTTTATCTTTTATTTTATTTTATTTTATCATATGTGACCCTGGAGCACAAAACCAGTCTTAAGTCGCTGGGGTATATTTGTAGCAATAGCCAAAAATACATTGTATGGGTCAAAATTATTGATTTTTCTTTTATGCCAAAAATCATTAGGAAATTAAGTAAAGATCATGTTCCATGAAGATTTTTTGTAAAATTCCTACTGTAAATATATCAAAATGTAATTTTTGATTAGTAATATGCATTGTTAAGAACTGAATTTGGACAACTTTAAAGGTGATTTTCTCAGTATTTTGATTTTTTTGCACCCTCAGATTCCAGATTTTCAAATAGTTGTATCTCGGCCAAATATTGTCCTATCCTAACAAACCATACATCAATAGAAAGCTTATTTACTGAGCTTTCATGTGATGTATACATCTCAGTTTTGTAAAATTTAACCTTATGACTGGTTCTGTGGTCCAGGGTCACATTTTACTTTACGTTTTTGGTCACTGTAATATATTTGTCCTGGCGTCAAGAGATTGGTAAATCTAGTATTTTATTTTATTTTATTTTATTTTATTTTATTTTATTTTCAGTTTGTGACCGCTGTAATATATTTGCCCTAGCATCAAGAGATTGACGAATCTAGTATTTTATGTTATTTTACTTTACTTTACTTTTATTTTATATTTAGCGTCAGTGAGCTGTAATATATTAGTGTTGGCGTCAGGAGGCTGATGAATCAGTGTCGTCCAGCAGTGATACGCTCCTGAGCGTTCCTGACGTGTCCGTGTTTAACGCTCCATTGAGTTTCTCCTGGGTTCATGTCATGTGTGATCCGTCACACGCGTGACCGTTAATCTCAGCGTTACACTTGATTTGCGGCCACTGAGCGTGATTTTCTGCCACTAACGGCACATCGGGTTTAAGTCTCTTTTCACGCTGTTTTACTCTTAATGGGAGTAAATCTTGTCAGCAGCCCAACACTTTCACAGACATTCCTGATCACATCCTCAGGAAAAAACAGACCAATAAGAAACTTCCTTCAATCAAGACGTTTTACTTACTTGTTTCATAAAGTTTTATTTCCAGTTACACACTTTTTTTTTTTTTGCACTATGCACCAGAAAACCAGACATTTGAATGTTTTAGAGTATTACAAACACATATTGAAATAACATTATATTTTGGGTAAAAATAAGGTTAGTAGGATGCTGTAGGAATGTTTTTAAACCTCAAATATGTTTGTTTCAATGTAAAATATGTCAAATATGGATTGTTTTGTGATGACAGATATTATGTTTGTCTTGTAGTTTCCAGGAAACGGTGCTGTACTTCGGGCTCAAACCCAAGTCCGGAGAGAAGGATGTTTCTCCAAACTACATCTTCATGCTGTGGTACGAGTTCTGCAATGATTTCAAGAGCATCTGGAACCGAGAGAATAAAAACATCTCCAAAGAGAGGTGAGGATCATCCATCTCACAATCACTCCATCATCACCACATTTACAATGAAAATGTGTTCGAAATATACTTACCTTCGGTATATTTGGATGGTATTTATATTTTTCATTTTATTTTATCTACAGTTTACAGTGACATTAGTTACATTTGTCCCCCTGTCAGGAAGGTTGTTATTTTTGTTATTTTATTTTATTTTATTTATGTTCAGTTTTTGACTGCTGTAAATATATATGCCCTGCCTTCAGGAGGTTTATTTATTTATTATTATTATTATTATTATTATTATTATTATTATTATTATTTGTTTATTTATTTCAGTTTTTGACTGCTGTAATATATTTGTCCCCCTGTCTGGAAGGTTTTTGAATCTAGTTTTTTTATTTTATATTATTTAATTTTTAATTTATTTTCAGTTTGTGACCACTATAATATATTTGTCCTGGCATCAAGAAATTGATGAATCTAGCATTTTTATTTTATTTTTAGTTTACTTTATTTATTTATTATTTATTTATTATTATTATTATTTTCTTTTTTTTCTGTTTTTGACTGCTGTAATATATTTGTTCCCCTGTCCAGAAGGTTGATAAATCTAGTTTTTTTTAATTATTATATTATTATTATTATTATTTTTTATGTTTGATTGCTTTAAAATATGTATCCTGTCGTCAAGAGATTGATGATTATTTTATTTACTTTCAGTTTTTGCTGTAATATATATGTCCTGCCATCAGGAGGTTTATTTTATTTTATATTTTTATATTTATTTTATTTATTTATTTATTTTCAGTTTTTGACTGCTTGATGAATCTAGTATTTTTTTTTTTTTTTTTTTTTTTTTTTCAGTGTTTGACTGCTGTAATATATTTGTCCTGTCATCAAGAGATTGATTAATCTTTTTTTTTTTCTTTTTTTTTTTACTTACAGTTTTTGACTGATGTAGTATATATATCCTGCCATTTAATTTTTTATTTATTTTTTATTTATTTTCAGTACTTCTGTAATATATATGTCCTGCAATCAGGAGGTTGATGAATCTAATTTTTAATTTAATTTGATTTTATTATTTTATTTTAGTTTTATTTGATTAATATGTCAGCCAAAAATGAACCTAAGACCATCCAAGATTAGGATGAGTTTGTATCTTCATCAGATATGGAGAAATGTGTCATTGCATCACTGTCTCAGCAATGGATCCTATGGAGTGAATGGGTGCCGTCAGAATGAGAGTCCAAACAGCTGATAAAAACATCACAATAATCCACAAAACCACTCCAGTCCATCACTTAACATCTTGAGAATACAAAAGCTAAATCAAATCCATCATTAAGACGTTTTTAACTCAAATACATTGAGTCTATAATCCATAATAAGCTTCCTCCAGTGAAAAAGTGGTCTGGTCTGAATCAGGAGAGAAATCTGCTCAGATCAACCACCGTTTACAAGCCAAAACAGCTCTAAACATATATGAGGCTGGATTTTGATGTGACTTTTTCACTGGAGGAAGCGTTATTATGGATTATGGACTCAATATATTTTAGTTAAAAAGGTCTTAATGATGGATTTGTTTCAGCTTTTATCTTCTCAAGATGTTAACTGATGACATTTTGTGGATTATTGTGATGTTTTTATCAGCTGTTTGGACTCTCATTCTGACGGCACCCATTCACTCCAGAGGATCCATTGGTGAGACAGTGATGAAATCACACATTTATACAAATCTGATGAACAAACTCATCCTAATCTTGTAATATTTTCAGCTAATTGTTATTTTTTAATCAAGTTTTCCTTTAATGATCTCCCAGGACGCACTGCTTTAACATGCAGTCATGCAGATGCAGTAAAAGCAGAGGGACGTCCTGCTAACTGGACATCAATGGTCGAGGGCAGCATCATAAATCCGGCCGGTGCCGATTATTTTTATTTGTCCACACGATTTGTTCGGCAGCGTTTAAGAGTGTTTTCAATGATGCTTTTACAGATCAAACGTACTGCCAATATTCAGCTCTCACTCAGAAATGCACAACACATCTCAGTCATTAGTCCTTTGCTCTTGTTTTCCAGTCAACATATCCAAACATTTACTTGAGGAGAAAAAATGGCATGTTTCAGAGAAGGAGGTATCATCTATCAGCTCAGTTTATTTTTGTTTCTCTGTAGTGTTTTCTTGTTTTAAAGGGATAGTTCACCCAAAAATGAAAATGTTGTGATGTTTGACTGGCAGACTGCACCGGTTTTTGTTAAAAATCTTCGTTTGTGTTCTGCTGAGGAAACAAAGTCACCTACATCTTGGATGTCCTGGGGGTAAGCAGATAAACATCACATTATCATTTTTGGGTGAACTATCCCTTTAAGCATAAATCTAACAAACTTTGCTGAAGTTTAAAAACAAAAACAGCTTGTGTAAGAGGAAAAGTTGACTCAGAACAAACATGGTGACTCCAATATGGTGCTGCTTTAGTTTGACCTCCATTCACCAAAAAACAACACTGTCTGGGTTCATCAGGAGAAACCCACAAATGAACGATGACAGAATTATATTTTTGGTTTTATGTTGTGCTCTTTCATTTCAGACTCAAAGAAGCTCAGCAAACCGTCCAGAAAATCACAGCTGAGAAGAAAGTGGAGACCAAAAAGACCAACGCAAACAGTCTGGTGAGAAAACAACTCAAATGTGCCGCTGATATTTATGCATTCATTTATAACGCACTTAATAATGTGAATAATTCTGTTGCAAGTCTTCATACTAATGTCAATTAACAACATTGTCAAACAACAGAATCAAAAGTTTCAATTTGGTATTAAATGAATGCAAAATCATTTCTGTGACCAATCAAAGCAAGGTAAATGAGCCTCATTGACATTTTAAAGGTGCTTTTTGACTAGATCAATTGTAGTTTTTTTAGGTGATTTTATTTAATCTCTTACATTGACACACACAAAAAGAACAAATGCAGAGCTTTATCATATTTTTTATTTTTATTTAACCTAAAAAAAAGCAGAATTTCAAACATTTTTCACGTAACTATAATTTATGAAAATATTAAATATGTTGCAGAAATAAACTAAAAGTATTAAGATTTTTAAATATTTAAAAATTATGATTTTTGACCAATTTAAGTGCTTTTTTTTTACTATTTTTGATCATTTTAGGTTTATGTCAATAAATATTTAGTGTTTTGCATAAATAAACTAAAAGTATTATGATTTTTTAATTATCTAAAACATTGTGGTATAAAATAAATGCAAAATAATTTCTGTGATCAATCAAAATGAATGTGTCAGTGACCATTTTTAGGTGCGTTTTGACTATTTTTGATCATTTTAGGTGTTTATTTTATTTCAGCTCTTACATTCACACACACAGAAAAACAAATGCATTGTTTTATCATATATATTTTTTTTATTTGACCTAAAAAATAAAAAAGCAGAATTTCAAAAGCAGTGCCTACGATCCACACATTTTTAATGTAACAAAAAATCATTAAAATATTTATTGTTTTGCATTAATAAACTGAAAGTATTATGATTTTTAAATATTTTAAACATTGTGGTATAAAATGAATGCAAGATCATGTTTGTGATCAATCAAAATAAATGTCAATGATCATTTGACATATAGGTGCATCTGGACTATTTTAAGTGCTTTTTTACTATTTTTGATGAGTTTTCTTCATTTCTGCTCTTACATTCACACACAAAAAGAAACAAATAAAGAGTTTTATCATATTTATTTTAATTTAATCTAAAAATTAAAACATTTCAAAAACAGTGCCTACGATCCACACATTTTTAACGTAAGGAAAAATCAAGAAAATATTTATGTTTTGCCTAAATAAACTCAAAGTATCATGATTATGATTATTTTAAATATTTAAAACACTGTGGTATAAAATGTCAAAATAAATAAATGTCATTTATTTGACATATAGGTGCATTTTGACTATTTTTGACAAATTCTAACATTTGTAGGTGCTTTTTGACCATTTGAAGTGCTTTTGTACTATTTTTGATGAGTTTTCTTCAATTCTACTCTTACATTCACACATGGAAAACCAAATAAAGATGTCTATCTTTTTTTTTTTTTTAAGTATAATTTCAAAAGCCTATGATCCGCACACTGTTAACGTAATGATAAATCAGGAAAATATTTAATATGTTACATAAATACACTTAAAGTATTATGATTTTTAAATATTTTAAACAAAATTAACATGTCAATGATCATTTGACATATAGGTGCATTTTGACTATTTTTGACAAATTCAGACCATTTTAAGTGCTCTTTTACTGTTTTTGATCAGTTTAGTTGCTTGTTTACTTCATTTCTGCTCTTTCATGCACACACACACACAGAAATAATGCAGATTTGAATCATTTTCCCACCAAAAACAACATAAATATGACTTCTGCAGCAGTGAATCATTTAAAATGCATAAAATAGTGAGCATAAAAGACATATTGGAACTCACTAGAAACAACTGACAAGTATCTGTGTGCTGAAACTGTCTGTTATTGTGGAAGTGGATTGAATTATGCTTTCATCTTATATTTATTGAATTGCATCTGTTGTCAATCATTCCTGCATCTCAAACAGTAGGTTTGTGTGATCATTCCCATGAATGCATGAACTGATCACACATGTACTTTGAATGCAACGCTTTGGATAAAAGAGTCGACCAAATGCATGAAATTGTTTGTGAAAATCTGTTTGACAGAAAGAGCGACTGCGAAAGAAAGAAGCCGACATGTCGTCCAGCTGAGACGACACAAAACACATGTCACGTCACATCCATCGGGACACAAACACATTTGTGTTCATTCAGACTCCTGAGCTCCAGAGGATCTGCTGAGGACAAGAAGGTACTGGAGATCACTGGAGATACCAGAAAACAGCCCAAAATACTGCATCAAGTGTTTGAAACCACTTCAGTACGAGACAAGCATTCTATTAAATGTGTTAAAGCTCGTGAATCAGCAGTGCCTCATATCCAATCGAAAATCACGTCACTCGCTTCTGCCTTGGTGTTGCACCACTTTTTCCTTTTGCCAAAACTTGAAGCACTTTCACACTCCTCACTGGTGAAGCCTATGCAATATCCTGCGGTAAAAAGAGAAACGTGCAAAGCATATCCATCCACTTTATGTGAGAATCCTACTGATGTATGTTATGATGATGAGGAATGAAGCATATTCACCCCACAGCTGGTGAGTCAAGTCCTATTTATTGACAGAAGGAAGGTTTATGGAGGATGTCAGAAAATTAGATTGTTTCCCTGTTGGGTTCTGTCATGTTTTCCAGTTATTTCAGGCCCAAATGTGTTGAAAACTAGAGCTGTTTTCACTGTTAAACACATCAAACCTCCTGGAACATTATTACAGTGTCAGATTTTATTGACTTTTTTTTATTTCCTATGATAATTTGTACATTTATTAGGTGCAATAAACGCATCAGCATCTGCAAAAGGAAATGTAAGATCTCTCAAAACTCCTGCTGTTTATTTTTGTTGTATTATTAAAAGGAACTTGGGTCAAAGACTTTATTAGAAATTTAAGAAATTTACAAAAGTGATTTTATGTCCATAGATGTAAGTAAAGTGTCTACTTTTAAAGTTTCAAATAAGTTTCTGAAGAATAAGATGTCAAAATTTGGTTGAAATAATGTTAGATTGTCATTCAGTGTAACAATATTTTTGTCAAAACTCAAACCACATGCTTATTCTGACTTCTACACAGTGTTGGGGGGTAATGCATTACAAGTAACACAAGTTATGTAATAATAGTGGTTTTTCCAAGTAACTAGTAAAGTAACGCATTACTTTTTAATTGACGAGAGAATATCTGAGTTACTTTTCCCCCATTTATTGATTAAAAGCTCTCCTGTCCTCATGTTGAGAGAAATTGTGAGTAAGATGTTCCTTTAGTTCTAGAATAAATGTGAACATGCATTAATTCATCTCACTCACTAAAAAACAGATACAGTGTTCTTCAAATGAATAAAAACCTGCAATAATTAAATATGTTCAATAATACAAATATCCTTTATGTATTTAACCCCATTTTATGAACCGATGTCTTTGCTGCAGACCTTCGATGATCCAATTCATCCATACTAATAAGCAAAAATTACTCAAGATAATCTAACATTTGTTTTCCTTTTTTTTTATTGAAGAGTTGACATTTGTTCTTCTGCGGTCTACTGTACAGACGTCAATTCACTTTTCTCTAAGCCTGAGGCTTTTGGTGTGAAAAGGCTTTTACATTTGACAAAAATACAACTTTTTATATTAAAAACAAACAAGCAAGCCCTGCCCAGATTTCAAAAGTAACGCAAAAGTAACAGAACACATTACTTTCCATAAAAAGTAACTAAGTAACGTAATTAGTTACTTTTTTAGGGAGTAACTCAATATTGTAATGCATTACTTTTAAAAGTAACTTTCCCCAACACTGCTTGTACATATTAAAATATATAAAAGAATAAGGGAGCATATTCAATTTTATTGTGTTTTAAATCAGTAAAACATTCTCACTGACAAATGGGCAAAACCTAGGATAGTGGCAAATTTTAAAAATGTAGAATTACAACTAATTAGTATGTTGGGTGAAGGTAATGAATCTTTTAATATGTCATAAATTGATTTTTGTTGTAAATATGCCAGACAAGATTGACACTGAATTACATGTCTTCTGTAAATTAGGGATAAATGTATGATATTTATTTTTTGCTCAGAAAAACAAAAATGCAATTACATTAAACGGAAAACTTTGTAATATTTTCTCAACGATTTAAAGCAGTATTACACTTATTGTTTTCATGCTTACACCCTTTTTCATCTTTGACCCATTTACATTTAAATCACACTTGATTAGGAATCTTTTCAAATATCTTTAATTGTTCTGTCAATGCAATAGTTTGAGTTTTTGATGAAGTTTTCGCAGTTCCTGCAGTTTAATGAGTTCCAGCGTTAAAAAGCTTTTCCTCTAAATTGGCTGTGGATGCGGTTGAGCTCAGTGCGTAAAACACGCAGCGTGAAATTGATTTGTGTGGTAATTTACGAAGCGTTTAATCGTGCGTTTGTCACAGAGAGAGAGAGAGAGAGAGATCAGGGGTGAAAAAGTTTGACCTTTTATTAATAGGATCTTCCCACAGGTTTCATACAAGCACTATCTACAGACAACATTATACACAACATCTGTACAAAACGTGTGACAAGTAAACCGCATATAATCTTTCCACGTTGCATCTCTATGACTGGCATTATAAATAGACGAATAGCATGAAGAAACTCACAGCAATCCAGCAGAAACATGAAGAACAGTGTCTCATTCAGTCACATTAAATAAAGTGGTTCCACATAGTGGAAACTATCAGTCCTTAAACTCTCTCAATTCTAGATTTGGAGATGAATGAAGACATTCACCATGAGGAATGATGCTCTTCTGCATCTGTCACCATTACAACACACACTTCAGTATAGAAACCACTTCATTCACATAGAGTTGCTCTGGAAGCTATAATGCTAGAATAAGGAACTGATCAATAATCTCAACAGACTCAAACTGACAGCAAGATTCAAATGCCTGAAACCAAAAATGGGGATTTTTACCTAAATAAATCAATCAAAAGTATTAGGAGTTTCACCAGTGAAACCAATCAAATGTAAATTAGGGCCATTATTAAGTGTTTTTTTTACTCACTGGTGTTCCTGCAGTTTATAAAAGCACAAATACTTTAATTAATGAGCCCAAAAATTGCATGTTTAATAATCATAAAAGAACATTTAAATATTGGTTTAAACAATAGTTTTAAATGAAAATGTTTTGTCACCTACCCACATTTACAATAAGTCAAATATTTAAATCATTGGAATGGAATGCAAAATATTTTCTGTGACAATGGGTGCTTTTTGCCCATTTTAAGACTTTTTTCTTTCTGTTTTTTTTTTAACTAGTGTTTAGTAATCCTGTGGTTAAACTTGATTTATAAAAGTACAAATACTGCATGCATCTCTCAGTTAATGAGCTCAAAAAACTGCATGTTGAATCATAATATAATATTTACATTTTAATGGTTTAAAGCTTTAGTTTTAGATTAAAAAGGTCACTTTTTATGTCAACTACCCTTGTGCACTACTAGTCAAAATTTGTATTAAGATTTTTAAATATTTAATATAAAAGTTGATTTTACAAAATAAATTCTAAATAATTTCTGTGACCAATCAAATGAATGTAAACAAGTGATCATTTTGCATTTTAAAAATAATCATTAAAAAATATTTAAATGGTTGTGTAAAACAATAGCTTAAGATGTATTATGACATCTACAAACTAGTATGCAGTCTTTGCTCTTTTTTTTTTACTATTTTTAGATGCTTTTTATAGTGTTCAGTATTCCTGTGATTAAATTTTGTTTAGAAAAGTACAAATATTACATGCATCTCTCAATTAATGAGCTCTAAAACTGCATGTTGAATCATAAAAGAATATGTTGTTTAAAACGCTCACTTTTTATGTCAACAACCCATGTGCACTACTAGTCAAAAGTTGTATTAGGATTTTTAAATATTTAAAGTGGTACAAAATGAATGCAAAATCATTGTTATGACCAATGTAAACAAGTGGCATTGATCATTTTACTTTTTAAAAAGCATTTTAGGTGCTTTTTGACTATTTTTCACCATTTTAAGGTCCTTTTTTCTGCAGTTAGTTTATAAATATACAAATACTGCATGCATGCAAAAAATGCATCATAAAAAATATTTAAATGGTCGTGTAAAACATTAGTTTATGGTGTCAACTACCCACGTGCACTGCTAGTCAAATATTTTAGGTGCTATTTTGCCTTTTTTAGATTTTTTTAAACTGGTGTTTAATAGAAAAGTTAACGTTGGTTTCTAGAAGTACAAATACTGCATGCATTTTAATCTCAATTAATGAGCTCATAAAACTGCAAACTAGATTTAGATTTAAAATGACACCTTTCATATCAACTACACACATGCACTAGTTGGACTGGACATATTTTGCAGGATTTAGGTTCCTAAACACCTTTATGCATGAAGATAATTTGGTAGACAAGTGTAAATCGTGCTTATGTAGGGATGTGAATGGTTTGAGTCTTTGTGTAATGGTGACAGATGTAGTTCCAGCAGATCAAGCGTGTGTTCTTACTGAAGCGGTTCTAGTCCAGCTCGATGGAGATGCAGCGGCACTGCTTGACCCGCTGGACGCGCTTTTTCCGGGTCGGCGGCTGCTGGTCTGGGCAGTTGAGGGTGAAGGTCATGGTGGTGAAGCGCTTGGGTTTGCAGAACGAGCACGACTGGAACGCGCCTTCCTCCCGGCGCACGTGTCTGGGGATGTAGAAGGAGTTGCACTGTCCGTAGCAGAAGCGGTTGATGATGGTCCGACTGATGCAGCCCTCCTCGTGGATGGTCTGCTTGAGCGGCTGCGTCTTGCACCAGTCCCGCTTCAGGTAGCGGCGCTCGGTGACGTGCAGCGCCTCCTGGCTGGACTCCAGGACCTCCTCCGAGCCCCTGCTCCTGCCTCTCGAGCCTGAAGCCGCCTGCTGCTGGTCTGACTCGTTCGGGTTGCTCTTGTCCGGGTGAGGGATCGCGCCTCGGTTTCGCTTGCACTCGCTGGGAGTCCAAAGAAGAACCCAGACGAAGAGAAGCGCGCACACGATGCAAGCGGAGGAGGAGGCCATCGGCACTGGAGAGAGAACAGAAGAGAATGTTACATTGTATCATTGAAAATCGAAACATTTATAAACATTGTATCATTTTGCAAATATAATCGGAATGTTACTTTTGAATGTTTTCCGAACGTTCCAAAACAAGTTACATTTAAAAAATGTAATGTTAACAATGTATCGAAGAACGTCAGGTCACTTTTATTTATATAGCGCTTTTAACACAACAGACTGTGTCAATGCAGCTTTACAGCATTACATAAGAAAAGTAATAGAATGTGCAATAATACTAAACGTTTGTTCCTAACCTTGCTAGAACGTTTTGAGAACGTTCAGTTAGCTGTGATTAACATATTAATTTTTATTTGTTAATTTGTATAATAGTAATTTGTTGTTTCAACAACGTTGTGATAACGTTT
>NC_133381.1:2604402-2633721 GCF_049309525.1 Garra rufa | reverse complement strand
TTCCATGCAGGTACAGTCAGTTGGTCTGGATCATTATAACTCCAGGGAACTTTAGAGAAGACAATGATACAAGATCAAACCATGGAACCATGTCTAAAACTCTTAGTTTTAATATTTAGACAATTATTAATGAATGACTGCAGAATTGTCTATTTTTAAGCATGTATTTTTTAATGCAATGCATGCATGAGATCTTGAGTTAGTGATCCAGCAGGACATTTGCACTGATATTAAACATAAAAAAACATCAGAACAGAACAGTATTATACAGTTCCTGTATATGCATGAGCTGATCACATCTATTGTGAATGCAAGTCACTTTGGATGAAATTATCTGACCAGTGCATTAATGCATAATTATCCAGAAATTAAGAAGCGACACCTGCTCTAAACACACGTTGATTGATCAGTGAAGGCATGATGATTTCTCACCTGTCAGTGTAGAGGAGTTTCTATCAGAGGAGATCTGTGTGAGGAGAGGAGCAGAGATCCGTCCCATAGACAAGCACACACAATGAGAGTCTGCTGGTAAAATGAGCACCACATCTCCACGCTCTCAGACACAACGCTGGAGAATCAGAGCTGTCCGGCCCCTCACTCACACACACACTTACGCATAGAGAGAGAGAAAGAGGAGGGCTCTGACTGTCTGTCTGTACAGACTCCTGCTGCTGGGAATCTCATCAGTACATCTCAACAAGAACTGATATGGAACAATGTCATTTATGGATGGAAACAAACCTTTATGATGGATCATTCTGTGCATCCTGAGATATGAACTGTGTGTGTGTGTGTGTGTGTGTGTGTGTGTGTGTGTGTGTGTGTGTGTGTGTGTGTGTGTGTGTGTGTGTGTGTGTGTGTGTGTGTGTGTGTGTGTGTGTGTGTGTGTGTGTGTGTTTACGTATACACTACCAGTCAAAAGTTTTTGAACAGTAAGATTTTTTATGTTTTTTTTTTTAAAGAAGTCTCCTCTGCTCACTAAGCCTGCATTTATTTGATCCAAAATACTGCAAAATGTTTTTACTGTTTAAAATAATATTTTCTATTTGAATATATTTTAAAATATAATTTATTTCTGTGATCAAAGCTTCATTTTCAGCATCATTACTCCAGTCTTCAGTGTCACACGATTCTTCAGAAATCATTCTAATATGCTGATTTGCTCAAGAAACACTAGAGTACATTTTCTTCAGTGTTCTTTGATGAATCTGTATTTATCTAAAATAAAAAGCTTTTACAACACCATACACTATACCATTCAAAAACGTGGAGCTTTTTTGGGAAAGAAATTATAGAAATTAATAGTTTTATTTAGCAAGGATGCTTTAAATTGATCAAAAGTGATTATAAAGACATTTAAAATGTTCCAAACGATTTCTGTTTCAGATAATGCTGTTAGATGCAGTTTTTCTGAATTTATATTCATCAAAGAAACTTAAAAAAACTTTTACTCAGCTGTTTTCAACATAATAATAATAATAATAATAATAATAATAATAATAATAATAATAATAATAATAATAAATGTTTTTGAGCAGTAAATCAGTATATTAAAATGATTTCTAAAGGATCATGTGACACTGAAGACTGCAGTAATGATGCTGAAAATTCAGCTTTGATCACAGAAATAAATTACATTTTAAAACACATTCAAATAGAAAACAGTTATTTTAAATAGTAAATATATTTTACAATTTTTCAATTCTTGCTGTACTTCAAATCAAATAAATGCAAAACTTTTGACTGGTAGTGTATATATATAGCCATTCAAAAGCTTGGGATCAGTAAGATTTTTCATGTTTTAAAAAAAAATCTCTGTTTTTATTTGATAAAAAATACAGTAAAATTGTGAAACATTTTTGCAATTTAAAATAATGGTTTTCCATTTTATTAATCCATAAAATGTAATTTATTCCTGCGATGCAATGCTGAATTTTAATCTGTCATTACTCCAGTCTTCAGTGTCAATCATTCTAATATGTTGATTTATTATCAATGCTGTAAACAGTTTTGCTGCTTAAAATTATTTTGGAATAATGTGATAATTTTTCCTTTTTTTAAAACGTAATATTTTATTCATGTATTCTAACTATTTTCTGCAAACAACTATTTAATGATTTACAAAATCTGAAAATATCGAGTACTTTCTTGTATACATGTGTGTACATCATAAATGATTTATTTTATTACTATTTATTTTAAAATAATAATTTGTTAAAAACAAATTCGCGATCAGTCGCGTCACGTGACGGACGTCCAAAAGGCGCCAATTTAAATAGAAGACGCGCGAATGTTTCTCAGCAACAGCTGCTTTCGTTTTACACAGAACTATCATTTTACTAAAACAATAGCTTATATGAGTCACACCAACTGTTTTATGACACTTTTATTGTAGTTTATTGTCAAAGTGTCCGTCCACTGAGCGACTGGGACGTTTTTCCTCAGAGAAGAGCGACTTGAGGCGGTGAGTAACTTAAGGTTAAATGATGACAGGATCTGTATTTCTGTATAATCTAATTCTGTAAGAGAGAAATAAGCTGCTATTAATTTGTTTTACTATAGTACACTCTTTAGCAGCACATCTGCTCTTGTTTGATTGATTCGGAGCCATTAATTCAGTTCATAATTGTTTAGAGTTGGTGTGTTACGTCAGTTTATTCTCAGCATGTGTTCCTCGTTTATTCTCTTTCTTGGCTACAAAACAACTGACCACAAACATGAACGTTTTGTCGTTTATAAAACACGCCACAGCATTGGTTTGTGCCAGATAGACATGATCCATGTAACGTTACAAGAATCTAATAAGCTCCTCTGTCCTGAGCTGCGTTTTTCTCAAGGCCAAATTCCTTCCAAATCCTCTCTAATGGAGATGAAAGCATTAAATTGTGGAAGTGGATGTGTTTGGATCTGTCTTCGGGGAAAATGAACCCAGAAATTCACACAAGTCATGATTTCTCAATCAGAGCAGCTTGATTGTGTTGAACGCCAATTTGACGCAGCCTTGATTTTCAAAACTGCTTGAAATACTGCTTCAACTATTTATTTCTTCTCGAAATTTGGTGTATGTTTGTCATTTAGGCTCATGAATAAACATGCAAAACTTCGACGAGTAGATGTGTTTTGGAAAGGCTGTACAAAAATAATTTACCCTCATTGGTTTGAATGCAAGTTGCCAAAAATCAACATCAGGTAAGAAACAGAAAACCTTTATTTGACTTTGTCAGACACTAAAATATAAAACATATGAGAACTTATGAAATTTAGTTCTGAAAATAAGTGAGAAATCCATTTCACCCTTACAAGGGTTTGCAAAAAAGACATCACAGAAAGTACAAATAGCAATAAATACTACTCCGATAATCATATTTATACTAGTCACTAATATTTAAAGTAGTCATGATAAGAAAAGGTCAGAATCTGCAAAATGTTAATTATTTTAGCAAAATAAGAGGGATCATACAAATTGCACGTTACTGTTTATTTAGTACTGACCTGTCTGCTGTTCTTCAGAAAAATCCTTCAGCTCCCACAAATTTTCTTGGTTTTCCAGCATTGTGTATTTGAACACTTTCCAACAATGACTGTATGATTTTTGAGATCCATCTTTCCACAATGAGGACAACTGAGGGACTCATATGCAACTATTACAGAAGGTTCAAACACTGCATGCATTCAGAGCCAGGGCTGAGAACTTTTGGAATTTGAAGTTCAGGGTAAATGCAACTTATTTTGTCTTCTGGGAAACATATAAGTATCTTTTTTAGCCTCTGAAGGGCAGTACTAAATGGATAAAAAATACGATATTTAGGCAAAATAAGAAAAATGTACATATCTCCATTCTGTTCAAAAGTTTTCACCCCCCAGCTTTTAATGCATCGTGTTTCCTTTTGGAGCATCAGTGAGTGTTTGAACTTTCTGTAATCGTTGCATATAAGATGGATCTCGAAATCATACAGTCATTGTTGGAAAGGGTTCAAATGCACAAAAATGTTGAAAATACCAAAGAATTTGTGGGACAGTTTAACTGTTCAGGACAAACAAGGCACTCATGAACAACTATCACTAAACAAAAAAACACAGCTGTGGGTAATTCAGGTAACAACACACTATTAAGAATCAAGGGGATGTAAACTTTTGAACAGGGAACTATTATTTTTCCTTGTGGACTTTAAACATCTTTTATGTGAAATCTTATTCAGGTCAGTACTAAATAAACAATAACATGCATTTTGTATGATCCTCTTATTTTGGTAAAACTAACATTTAGCATATTCTGAAAAGGGGATGTAAACTTTTGACCTCAACTTTTGAACATAAAATTTTAGTCTACAATAAACATTTAGTTTTTACATTAATCTTTCCAACGTGGGGTTAATTTTACTCCCAACATCAAGGTTGTAACCAGTTGTGAACACAACTGGAGGTTAATCTGAACTAGTTGTGTAGACTAGATGAGTAAATCAACCACTAAAGCTGCAACACAATTCTCAGAAACATGATAGAAGGGTATACTATTGATATTGATTATTAAATATTGATCATATGAGTTTATGCTGATAAAATGGTTTACATTTATGCTTTAACTTGAAATGTAACTTTTCATTCAAGCCAAAGCACGCAGTAGTTTCCAGGAGTTTTATCAAATCAGTGTCAAACTGTAATAAACAGACTAAAGTCAAGTTTACTTTCATCCCCAACTATCTTTTTTCCTGTGTGTTGTTTGGCAGTAAAACCATTCAGATCGTGTGACGTAAGACCAGTGAACTTTAATACTGAATCTGGCCCTGCTGAACAAAGTGCGCCACCAGGTGGTGAAGAAAAGAACTTGAAAACATCAGTTAAACACAAAGGGTTTAGTTTGACAACGTCATGTACAAAATCAGAACATCTTCATAAATGGGTGAGAAAATAACAACAGCATTGAGGATAAATCACATCAGACCATAATACTGCTTAACGTCACATACTTTTCAATCAGTTACACCATGAACGTTGTCTTGAAGGCTATTCGAAATCAAAGTTTTTGCATAAAACATAAATAACAGTAAGACACTTCCCAAACCCAGGCTTCTCCATTTCTCATTTTCACTAACAATCATGAACTATTCTTACATGAACATCGATCTTCACACTTTCACTGTCTTTTCACTTACAGCATAACTAATAGACACTCGTACATTATGGATTTCAGATTGTGACGCTGAAATCCAAATCATACGCTGAAACTAATTCAGCACTTTTCTCTAAAAACATCAATCGCACCATTCACCTGTAAAACAATCAAAGCTCACCTTAGCCAAATAAATTAAGACCCCTGAATATATGAGTTCAGAAACATCTGCGGAAGAAAGCGTTTAGAGGATTACTCCACTTTCAGAATAAAAGTTTACAGATAATTTACTCACCCCCATCTCATTTAAGATATTCATATCTGTCTGTCTTCAGTTTTTGAGGAAAACATTCCAGGATTTTTCTCCATATAGCAGACTTCAATGGTCCTCAATGGATTTAAGGTTAAAAATGCAGCTTTAACACAATCCTAGCCTAGGAATAAGGGTCTTATCCTATTACGATTGGTCATTTCCTTTAAAAAATTAATATATTTATAGACTTTTTAACCACAAATGCTCATCTTGTGACTGTATGTCGAAAAACATCTCATTTCCTCCTCCAACTTCAAAATCGTTTTACAACGCCATTTTTTTTTTGTGAAGGGTGCTTGGTCTTTTCACTTTTTTGCACAAACTATTCAGTTTGTAAACACTGGGTCGGTACATCTGCAGCGATGTAGGGCGATTTTGAAAATAAGACGGGAGTTTTTCAACATACCCTAACTGTCTTGAACCGGAATACACAGAGATCGCATGTGCTAGACAAGATGAGCATTTAAGGTTAAAAAGTATATAAATTATACATTTTTGTAAAAAATAACCAATCATTTCGCTAGATAAGACTTTTAATCCTTGTCTGGGATTGTTTAGAGTCCTTTGAAACTACATTTTTAACCTTCAATCCGTTGAGCTCCATTGAAGTCCAATATATGGAGAAAAATCCTGGAATGTTTTCCTCAAAAAAAAAAACAATTTCTTTTCGATTGATAAAAGAGACATGAACATTTTGGATGACATGGGAGTGAGTAAATGTATCAGTCAACTTATAAATCGATAGGTTTCATCGCTGACAGCAGTCTTCCCTCCAATAGAGGGTTTTTGGGTGAACCCCGATAGCGACTGGTGTCGTTTTCAGACACTTGAAGCAGGGCAGACTTCGGATGTTCATTTGCACCATTCTTATTGGCTGAGAGCGTCTCACACCTATTCTTGTTTGCTTTATTGGTGACGTCTTCCAGCGCTTTGACAGTAGGTTTCTTCAGAGGAACTGGAGGTTTGGGTTTTGCGGATGTTTGCAGACCACTCTCTAAACTCACTGCTTTTATCTGACTAGTCGCACACCAACCCATCCTAGTGTCCTTCCGGCCTCCGATTAAAGAGTTGATCCTTCTCACAGACTGTCGAACCGGCGTCCGCTGGAACTTCAGAGGAGAACGCATCACTTTGGCTTTGGGTGAATTCAGCGTCATCCTGTTGAAGAGTTTGATCTGCTCGGCGACTTTCTTTCGTCGCATTTCAGATCGGTTCTGTAAATTCTCTGTTTGATCTCGAGGAGCATCGGTCTCATCTGCCAATAAAGACTGTTTGAGCTCACTCGGCAGGGATGTATCGGCTTTCGCTTGCGTTCTTGTTGCGTACGGAGTTGATTGGACTCTACTGGAAGTGTCCAGTCTGAAAGCCACAGGGCTTTGGATGTCTAAAGCGTCGATTAGTTGACTGCAGTCTCCAGTGAGCTCTTTTAGGAAATCCCTGCTTTCATTTTGAATGCAAAGAGAGCCGTTAAGGCTGGTCTCCACAAACCGCGGTCCGCTGTCAAACAGAGTGCTGTCTATGTGTAGAGGCGACAAAGGAACGATCTCGATTTGGCCGAACGTCACATTGTGATCGTTCGATTCGCTGGATTCAGATATTGATTTGTGTGAGGTTTCCAAAGGCAAACCCACGTTAGATGAAACCACTTCAGAGTCTGCGCCAAGTTCATTGTGGTTCTGCTGTTTAACGATGCTGTGAAGGTCACTCCCGGACTCAACGGAAGCTTGTTTGATTTTCAGTAGCGTGGGTCCAGTGTGAGAACGTTCTTCACTGGACGAATCTAAAACGCTCCCGTCACTGGAGGCGCAGCAGAGGCTCTTGACACCGCTGGTCGTCTGAGGTTTGGTCACGATGATGGTGGGCTCAGAGCGGTAGTTGTTCTTCTGACAAATGCTCACGGGAGTCTCGGAGAATGAGTCCGGGGGGAAAGTCAGGCCGACGTCAGGAGTGTCTCCGCTCCACGAGCTCCTGTGATCAGTAGAATCGCACTGTGGGGTCAACAGGTTATCCTCTGATTTACTGATCAACTTGGAGCCTAGAAAACAAAATATACACAATTTATGTTTTTGAAAAGTTCTGCAATCTATTCTGCATTAAGTTGACCGAAAGCACATTAAAAACAGTGAAATATTTTTACAATTTAATAGAACTGTTTTCTATGTGAATGTGTGTGAAAATGTAATTTATTTTTGTGATCAAACCTGAATTTTAATTTGAATGCATTGCTAAGAAATTAATTTGGAGAACTTTAAAGGTGATTTTCTCAATATTTAGATTTTTTTACCCCATATTTTCAAATATAACAAACCATACATCAATGGAAAGCCTATTTGATGTATAAATCTGTTTGAAAATAAATGACCCTTATGACTGGTTTTGTGGTCCAGGGTCACATATGCTGATTTGCTGCTCAGGAAACATTTCTGATTATTATCAATGTTGAAAATGGTTGTGCTGCCCAATATTGTTTTGGGAATCGTTATACTACCATTCAAAAGTAATTTTTTATTCATCAAGGATGCATTACATTGATCAAAAGTGCCAGTAAAGACATTTATAATGTTACAATGTTACAAGTTACAAGATTTATATTTCAAATAAATACTGTTCTTTAACCTTTTTATTCATCTGTGAATCCTGAAAAATAAAATGCATTGCAGTCTCCACCAAAAATATGGGGCATCACAAGTGTTTTCAACATTGATAATCAAAAAAGATTTCTTGAGCAGCAAATCAACATATTAGGATGATTTCTGAAAAATCATGTGACACTGAGGACTGGCGTAAAATTCAGTTTAAATAACAGCAATCAAATAAACTGTGCTAATCTGTGTTGAAGGTAGTAACATCAACTTTTTATATTAAAAACAAACAAGCAAGCCATTCCCAGTTTTAAAAAGTAATGCAATGCATAATTAGTTACTTTTTTAGGGAGTAACGCAACATTATAATGCATTACTTTTAAAAGTAACTTTCCCCAACACTAGTAATAATATTTCACAATATTACTGCTTTGATTATATTGATTAAATGCATATTTGGTGAGCAAATAGACTTTAATTAAAAAAAAAAAAAAAATTAAAATGTTAATTATTATTCCAAACTTTTGACTGACAATAAAACAAGATATTCGATTAGAGGGGGAAAAAAATATTGTAGTCTAGAATGTGATTTTGACATGAGCCGGATGACGTGCATTGTTTATAAGTTTAGAAAAGTCAATTAAACCAAACAGGATCAGTTTGGATTTCATGCTGAATTTAAAAGTAAACAAACCTCATATGATGTATTTTTAGAGCAGTATTACAAGTTCAACATGTTCTACCCAGCATCTAGTGGACTTATGATAATGCCTACGTTATATCATTGGCTTATAATGGAAAACTCAAGCAGACAGCCACAAAGATGTCCACTATAAATGCTTAACTGTATTTAACCAGGAATATTCCTGCAGGCACAACCGCTGTTTTCAAAGCTAAAATTAGCCAAACGTGTAGGAAAGTGTGAGCAATGTAATAAAACCCCAAAAGCGTGTAAATAACGATACTGACCTTTAGAGGGGCTCTTGTTCAAAACGGCCGGACTGAGCTCCTTGGTGAAGTGAAACCCAGAGCAGCTTTCTTGTGTTGCTAGACGCCAACCTATGACCTCTGACCGCTTTGGCCCCAGTTGTGAATGTGTAACGACGTTCTGTTGAAATAGAGGCAGCTGCTTTTTACTCTCAGTGGTTTGTGGATTGTTTGAGTCATGTCAGTGTTGAATTATAAAGAAATACTGATAGTAAAAGCGTTTCTGGTCAATCGTCTTTTTTATTTGAGCATATACACATGCAGAAAATAATGACCATGTCATGGCAGGTAATGACCCAAAACCACAAGGATACATTTTAATTAGAAAAAGTAAAACTGTTATTATAATATTAATATTTGTTTGTTTTAAAAACATTTTATTACTCTACAAATGTTTTAGTAATATCAGGTTTTTATATAAAATAGATATTTCCTTTTCTATAGTCACAATGTTACAACATTGGACAACATGTGCAATATAAAGCAAGTCATTGAGAACACAATGATTAGAACAAACACATCACATTATATCATCTTAGTGTCATAAAATTAACAAGTGTAAAATTGTTATTTTCTTGATTGCTAAAAGCAGCAGTTGCAGGTTAGCAGCCTTTCTTTTTTCATAAAATGCATAAATAAAACCCTCAAACCAAGACAGTTAAAGAACACATTCAAATATTATGATTATGGACTAATTTAGCTATATTCTCCTCAGATCTTCTGCAACATTAATAGCAGCATGTACCTACATTATACTGCCACTAGATGGAGCAAGAGAAAACTCAAGAGTCACCCAGTCCTCATGGTGAAAATAAAAGTCCTAAATTCAGTTAACATAATTTCTTAAAGTGCTATATTATTCACCCATGAATACATATTATTTATATAAAGTTAGATGACACCATCATGCAAATTATAAACATGCAAATCACAGTTGCATAGGAGAAAGCGGCTGTAAAGGGGTTGATTGTTCAGTCTCTGGTGGAGGTTGACAGAGATGATGTATCTGAACTTACAGACTCTCGGCTAGATTTGCCCAAACTGAAGCGCAGACGCAGAGATTTTCTCACAGGCTCTTTCTTAGCGACTCTAGGTGAAAAACATCCTGCCTTCCCCGATTCAACTCTGAAATCCAGCAGAGAGACAAATCATATTTAGAAAATGATGTGAAAAACAAAAACAAAGCAGCTTTGATGAAGGTAAAGACATTTTCAACACCTTTTTAAGACCAATTAATGAAAATTTAAGGAATAAATTGAGGGACACAATGCGTCAGTATGGTCTCTAAATGTCCATGTCTTATTTTAAAAACACTTTAAAGTAATAAAATACAACTTACAAATTTCTATTACTTATTTTTATTTTGCATCTAAAGTAAAAGTAACTTGATTTAGTAATGTTTAGATATTTGTATTTGGAAAAAAAAAGAAGAAAAATACAGTGGGAAGTAGTATTTTTTTTACATGGCATGCAGCATTTAATTGCCATGACTAAATGAATTTAAGACCCAATTTTGTTCAATTTCTCTGAAAACGAGACTTCATATCTTCATTTTGCATCTAAAGTAAAGGTAACTCGATTTAGTAATGTTTACATATTTGTATTTAGGGAAAAAATTAAGAAAAATATTAATATTAATATTAATTTTTAGATTGCATGCAACATTTAATTGCCATGACTTAATGAGTTTAAGACTTTCAGCTCTGATTTATGACCTTTTTAAAGGATTACTCCACATTCACAATAAAAATTTCCTGATAATTTACTCACCCCCTTGTCATCCGAGATATTCATGTCTTTCTTTCTTCAGTCGCAAAGAAATTAAATTTTTTTTTGGAGGACAACATTCCAGGATTTTTCTCCATATAGTGGACTTCAATGGTGCTCAACATATTGAAGGTTAAAAATGCAGCTTCAAAAGGGCTCTAAACGTTCCCAGCCGAGGAATAAGAGTCTTATCTAGCGAAACAATCAGCTAGCTCCTAAAGACAGTTAGGGTATATTGAAAAACTCCCATCTCATTTTCTCCTCCAACTTCAAAGTCGCCCTACATCGCTGTTTCACCTTTTTTTTTTGTAAAGTGTTTGACTTTCTTTATTTACTTTGTAAACTGTGCACTTCTGCAGCAATGTAGGATGATTTTAAAGTTGGATGAGAAAATGAGATACACATCGCAAAGCTAGACAAGACAAGCATTTGTGGTTAAAATGTGTATAAATAATCTTTTTTTTTTTTTTAAGAAAATGGACAATCATTTCACTAGATAAGACCCTAATTCCTTGGCTGGGATCGTTTAAAGCCCTATGAAGCTACACTGAAACTGCCTTTTTAACGTTCAATCCATTGAGCACCATTGAAGTCCACTGTATGGAGAAAAATCCTGGAATGTTTTCCTCAAAAAAAAAAAAAAAACTCATTTCTTTGTGACATAAACATCTTGGATGACATAGGGGTGAGAAAATTACCAGGATTTTTTTTATTCTGGAAGTGGAAAAATCCTTTAAAGGTTAATTAAGTAACGCTCACTACAAATGCAGATGAGAATATAAATGTGTGTCGTACCTGCTCACACTGCGGTCTCTCAGCCGTCTGCTCTTCCTCCTGGCAGAGCTGCTGGACAGACGAGTGTTTTTGCCCACAGAAGACAGTAAACCGCTGTGAGACGAGTCCAGAGCTCCTGCTGCACTGTGTGCTGAGATCATACCAAAAGATGAACATACAGAACCGGCCAAAAACACATCACACAAGAGAAGTCTTTTGAGTTTCCATATGGCATAAACCTCACCTGATCCAGGTGTAGATGATCCTCCAAACAAAGTGTTTGGAAACAGCTCAAGGCCCAGGTTCTTCTTGATAGACCTGCGTTTCTTGTTGGAGAACCCATGATGAGTCTGTGCCGACTCCAGAGGAAGCTTACGCTTGGAGTTTGGAGTCATGATGATAGGAGTGGCTATGGAGAAAACTGAGAGAAAAGACACTCGTTTACTCAGAAGAATGCAAGTTATTATTGGAAAAACTTCTGCTCACCAAGGCTGCTCTCATTTGAGTAAAAATGCTATTATTATCATCATTTAAAACAGCTGCTTTCTATGTGAATATACATGTTAAAATGATGCTGAAAATTCAGATTTGATCACAAAGATAAATTACATTTCACAATATATTCACATAGAAAACATTTTAAATAGTAATATTATTTTACTGTTTTTACTGTATTTTTGATCAAATAAATGCAGACTTGATGAGCAGAAACATTAAAGAAACTGTAATTAATCCAAATATACTCCTACTACAGATTCAACATGAAAGAAAATGAAGCTAAATTAAACAGAGAAGCCATTTCAAAGCAAAAGATTCAGAATGACAAACAAAGCTTTGAGTGACCGACTGAGAATCGAGCAGAAATCATTAAAAGTAGAGGAAACCTTTTCATAAGCTCTGAAAGAGAAATATCACGTTGTATGTCATCCATGCCGTGAAACAAGAACAAGCAGAGACCCATTGACATGATGCACGAAAGCAGACACAGATAAAGCCATCATAAACTCAACAATTAAACTAGACAGCAAGTGTTCATTACATGTAGGACGTGAAGAAAAGTAGCTGCAGCGGATCTACATGCAGTGAAGTCTGATGAGAACATTCACCCACCTGCTCCATCAGACTGAGGGGTATTTGTTGGGGTTCTACTAGTTTTAAACCTATTCAGAGCTCCATTTACCATGTCTGGAATACAAAACAAACCCACTCAACTAAAACAAAGTCTGACGATAAGCCTTCAAATCATTGTTAACCATATCCACCTTCCTTCAAACCAGTCGTGATGTGATTCCCATAACATTCCCAAGGGCGTGTTATGAATTTAGACATGGTTCTTACCTCCTAAACTGCGTCTGTTGCTTTTCTTCAGGTCTGAGTGAGCGTTATTCTCTTCTAGAGACAAACACGATGGAGAAAATACTGCAGCATCACAACCCAACATGGCTGGAACCTTCTCCATCAGGAACTGAGGAACCACACCTATAAAGAACAAGCCAACAACAGCTCTATCGGGTAAAACGTACATCTACGAATGCATACGAAACAGATCAAAGATTCAATTCCATTTCATATTCATGCATCTCGAAAAAGAGCCTAATATAACCTACAAAGTCAAAGGTTTACACACCTTTCAGAATCTGCAAAATGTTAATTATCTATTGTCCACAAGAGAAAATAACAGCTGAATTTATAAAAAAATAATCTGATCAAACATTTACAACCCCTTGATTCCTAATACTGTGTTCGTACCTGAATGATCCACGGCTGTGTTTTTTTTGTTTAGTGATAGTTGTTCATGAGTGTCTTGTTTGTCCTGAACAGTTAAACTGCCTGCTGTTTTTCCAGCATTTTTGTGTATTTGAACCCTTTCCATCAATGACTGTATGATTTTGAGATCCATCTTTTGACACTGAGGACAACTGAGGGACTCATATGCAACTATTAAAGAAGGTTCAAACACTCACTGATGCTCCAGAAGGAAAAAACATGCATTAAGAGCTGAGGGGTGAAAACTTTTGAACATCACGTTTCCTTCTGGAACATTAGTAAGTGTTTGAACCTTCTGTAAAAGTTGCGTATGCATATGTAAACGTCTTTTATGTTAAATCTTATTCAGGTCAGTACTAAATAAAAAAAAAAAAACATTTTACACGATCCTTTTATTTTAGTAAAATAATTAACATTTTGCAGATTCTGCAAGGTGTATGTAAACTTTTGACCTCAACTGTAAATTGATGATGTGGAAGTTAAAAATATCACTAGGCCTATATAATAATAAAACTACATCATGCACAGTTTTCACAAAATATATGTATCAGCTTTACAATACTTTTCAAAATATCAAAAGCAGTCAAATGTCAAAAAAAAAAAAAATTAAAAAAAAAATAATAATAATAATAATAATATATATATATTATTTAAAAATAGAAGTGGAAATCAGGATTAGGAATAAAATAATGTCTTTAGAAAACATGAAAATGGCCGGAGAATAGTTCAAAATCAGCTCAAAATCATGTCTGTTTAGTGTTTTTCTGCTGATAATTGAAGAAAATAAGACTTCTTCATTTTACAAATGCTTGTTAGAAACAAATTCTACGAATGCATCATATTTTGTGAGAAAGTGTGATGTGAAAGAGCAAAACAGACACTATTTAAAAAATCAGCAGCATAAAATTAGTAAGAAACAATATAATGCAGGGCTATGATGTATTTACATCAGGGTTTCACAAACTGGGGTTGATGAAATGGTAAGGTTTCAAAATATAAACAATTACAATATAACAAAAAAATACTTTGTTTACTTGCATGTGACCAATAATTGACAATAGAAAACCGTGAAATGTGTTCAATCATGCAAATGTGTTCTTAAATTATTGAAACATGAACCTTAAATCAAAGGGAACTTGCACACATACCCAGGTTCTGAGCGTTATCTATGAGACACTGCACAGCCGCTGCCTGATGCTTGAGTCTCTTCTCTGTGCTGCTGCTCATTTTGTCCGCACTGTCTCCACAGTGAAAGAGATTGGGTGCAAAGATGACTGAGAGATTACTGCTGTCCATCTTATTCTCAGCACATCTGAAAGGAAAGTGCAATACACACAGAGTGAGCAATATACACATACTTTACATGTTTTTAAATCACAAAAGAGCCTCTAAACAATCTGCTATTCAAAGGGAAAGCCATCAATTAGCATAACGAGATTTGAGACAAACAGAGACATTGCTCCATTTGGCGTCGTACCGCTGGGAGACGGCCTTCAGGAAACTGAAGAAGTAACGCAGGGTGTTTAAATTCCTGTCGGGCAGCACGCAGGACAGCAGGACCGTGGCCGAGGTCCTCTCCTCTTCCGTGGGCAGCTCCTGGGCCTTCAGGAAAGCGCTGTGCAGGTCTGTGGTCAGAACCGGCTCGGGAAGCTCTCGGAAAAACTGCTTGAGAAGTCCAGCGACGTCCAGCGGGAGAGCAGTGGACAGACAGTCCTCGCCCTGGTCCAGTTTGGTCTACAAGGTCAAAACAATACGGTCGCTGTTAAATAATGCCACAAGTCAAGAGTGTCTCCAGTGAAGTGAAGCGGAGATCACTCACCCTGAGGCTCTTGACCCGCACAACAGAGCCTGACTTTCTGAAGAGGCCCTCTGTGTCCAAATGCTCCATAAGGCTCGTACAAACATCTACTATAAAGCTGACAGAGATCCAAACACATTCATTTTACACACACATGAGAGACATAAATGATAATGTAATAAAGTACAAGGAAATAGAGGGCAAATGCATTAAATAATCATATGACAAATGAAATAATTGAATAAAAATATATTAATATATATATTTAAAAAAAAATGAAATAAACGGCAAATACATGAAATAAAAAAAAAAAATAGGGGGGAAAATATATAGTATAAATATTTAAAAAATGTAAAATAAAATAATAAAATTGCAAAATAAACTATATGGTAAATGTAAAAATAAACAATGCAATATAATAAAACTACATTAAAAATAGGAAAATGGCAAATACATAATCTAAAATAAAACAATTATATAAAAAGTGGGGAAAATATAAAGTATAATTATAAATTAAACTAGCCAATAACATAAAAAAATAAAATATGGAAAATAAATAAAGTAATACAACTAAAATACAGGAAAACATTAGGCAGATAAATTAAACATACAATTATATTTACTTGATTTATAATAAAATAATTAAAAAGAGGTACTTATAGGTCAAATAAAATATAATACAATAGAACTAGTAAAATAAAATATAGGGAATCAAAATATAGCAAAAATAAATAAAATATAAATAAATAAAATAAAGCAATAAAACAAATAGATAAATACAATTAAAATATATAATAAAAGCAGGAAAATAAACGGGAAAAAATTAATATTTAAAAAAATTAAGGAAAATGTGAAATCTAAAATAAAACAACAAATACAAAATAAATATAGTACAAATATTAAATTATTAAAACTGAGATAATTGGCCAATTACAAAAAATAAAATATGGCAAATAAAAAGTAATCAAAATAATACTAAAATACAGGAAAACATTGGGCAAATAAACAAAATAGAAATTATATTTATTTGATCTATAATAAAATAGTTGGAACTTATGTCAAATAAAATATAACAATATAATTTTAAAATCAGATATTCAGAAATCAGATCAAATCAGAGCAGATAAATATCTAGTAAAATCTAGTAAAATAAATAAGGAAACATAAAATAGCAAAAATAAAATGTAAAATAATAATAAAATAATGGGTGTCAAATATTTCTATTGATTTGTTATACATTATTTAATTAGATGTTTTGCTATGTATATACACTAACTGTATCAATCAGCTCCATTTAAAGCCATTCACACCATAGGAATTGCAGAAGGGCGTATACATCGTTTCGCCTCAGGAAGTTGCAAATAGCTGAATAATGGTGCCGTTTAGACATGCACTCAATTGTTTATGTCTCAGATAATTCAAGGTATTCTTTCTTTGTTATACAAGAAGGTATTGTCTATTTTGACATGTTAAAAGGCATCTAAATGTTTGTCTCAGTCTTACCAGGGTACATCACCGTAGTCTAGCACATGACAGTGTGGCAGACCTTCAAGCGCAACGCCAAACACCCTCACCTAGAAAGACAAGAAAGATCTGTTCAGGTAATGACGGAGCGGCTTGTACATGGACAGCATGAACAAGAAAAGCTCTGTGTGTTTGAAAATCAACAGCATTTTCCCTTGAAATGACCAGAGGAGCCAAGCAGACTTTCTAGGGCACAAATTAATCTCATAAGACCAGAATCAAACTGACTGTGCAGTTATTCCCTTACTGTAAACACATTTCCTTCTGTGATCTTACAGCCAATAAGCAAGCCATAAACACAGACTTGTTATAAAATAGGTGTAGTGTTTTTGTGAAGTGTTAATGCAGAAATATATAAATGAAGAAATGTCAAGATTTTACAAGTTTTTTAAAGATCTTCTGCTCACCAAGCCTGCATTTATTTGACCCAAAGTATAGTAAAATTTTGAAATATATTTACTATTTAAAATAAATTCTTTCAATTTGAATAGATTTTAAAATGTAATTTATTTCTGTAATCAAAGCTGAATTTTCAGCACCAATACTCCAGTCTTCAGTGTCAAAAGATCCTTCAGAAATCATTCTAATATGCTGATTTGCTGCTGATTATCATGATTAATATTTAAAACAGTTGAGTAAAATTTTCAGGATTATTTGATGAATAGAAAGATCCAAAGATCTTTTTTGGGGGGGTATGAAACTATAGAAATTAACATTTATTTAGCAGGGATGCTTTAAATTGATCAAAAGTGATAATAAAGACATTTATAATGTTACAAAAAAAATTCTATTTCAGATAAATGCTGTTCTTTTAAACTTTCTATTCATCAAAGAAACTTGAAAAATTCAGCTCAGCTGTTTTCACATAATGTTTTTTGAGCAGTAAATCAGCATATTAGAATGATTTCTGAAGGATCATGTGACACTGAAGACTGGAGTAATGATGCTGAAAATTCAGATGCGCATCACAGGAATAAATTACATTTTAAAATATATTCAAACAGAAAGCAGTTATTTTAAATAGTAAAAATATTTCACAATATTACAGTTCTTGCAGAATTTTGGATCAAATAAATGCTGGCTTGATGAGCAGAAAGAGACTGATCAAAATCTTACTGTTCAAAAACATTTGACTGGTGGCGTATATATATTTTTCAAATCCTGGAATCATATTTTTGTGTTAAAGATGTGTTGACTCATCTTTGCATTACAAAAACCACATGCACAGGAAGCTGATCAACCATTTGGATGGAAAAACATGCAATAAAAATAAGTAGTATAGTACATTAATAATAAAAGTTGCAATAATTAGTGACCTGCATATATAGACAGCATTTTAAGAGTTGTATATGCCAGTTTATTAATGAATGTGACAGAAATACAGCATTTTGAACCCCATGTTGCCCCAAAATGCCGTTGTCTACATAGGAAGCTCACTAACTTTTAAGACACCGCCGTGGAGTGACAAAACATGTAGGATTTTCATGATAAAAACACACATTTCATGATGTTTTATGAACTCACCGTGTTCGCCGATGTCTGTTTGTTCCTGTTTTTATTCCAGTTTTTGATTTTTATTCCATAAACCGACCGAAGATGCTGGACGACGGCCAGACGAACCACATTTCTCTCCAAAACCTTCATTATTACGGTTACAAATGATTTGATATGTGAGGAAATGAATTAAAAGGTGCCTTGTGTTTAAAAACAAGCGAAATAAACGTTGTGGGTGTGTAAACACAAACTCTGATGGCTAACGCTAGCTTATTTTTCCTCAGAGTTCCGCTTGAGGCATTTCAATAAAAACAACCGATCAAAGTCACCAAACTCCTCTCATATTTCGTTTCGCGTCTCTGCTGCGTCTAAAACTCATTTTCTATAACCAAACACCGTCTAAAGATCGCCATATAAATCCAGTGTTTGTTTTCTGTCCGTCCGCTTTATTTCCCGTCTTCACAACGGCAGCTCGGAAAAAGACGTTCAAATTTCGCCCTGCCTACGTCACTCACGCGCTCACTGCAATCTGATAGGGTCGGGGTCAGTCACGTGAGGGCTGGCTCCGCCCCCCTCCGCATCACTCTGCCGTGTGACACTCGTGATTGATGGACAGCAGATGCTGGAGTGTTAAAGCGATACTCATGCGCGTTTGTTTCTGTTCTGCAACATAATATCACAGGCAGTTCACGAACAACAGCGCCGGTGCTGAAAGCGATGCTCGACAAGTCAGCACTAGTGCTGGATAATTGTCCATATTCGTGCCATATGTTTCAGATCAGCTGGTGATTTGAAATACAGGCCTGGATTCATTTGTAGGTTGCTACATCTTTATATAGGCTGTGCGATGGTAGTAGTGGTACTTGTAACATTTGTTTTGCATTATATATTGCATTATATATGCATATATATTATATAATTCAGTCATTAACATGATACTTAAAAGTTTTTCAAAGAATACCATGGTACTACCACAGTATATCCCCCCCCCCCCCCAATAAAATTAAATATATATAATGCATTGCATTTCCTTAAATAAGTGCAGAAGTCCCTTTATATTTTTTATAAAAAATAAATAATAAAATAATATAAATATAGGCAATTAAGGTAGTTGCAACTTTATATTGGGCAATATTGACCTTTTCCTGCAATTCTTTCGAGTTTTTTCCCCTAAAAAAATGAATTTCCATCACAGAATAAAATAAAATAAAGGACTTTTTAAATTTCACAGTTCTTCTCAGAATTGCTAGTTTATATCGCATAATCGTGAGTTCATATTTTGCAATTTATTTATTTATGTATTTGTTTATTATTCAGACTTGCAATAAAAATAAAATATATATATATTTTATCTCACAATTTTGAGTTTATATATTGCATTTTTTTTTTTTTTTTAATTTAAACAAATCACATTTATCTTTATTTATTTTATTATTATTTTGTGGTTGAAAACAAGCTTATATAGATATTAAATGTCATGCACTGCAATTTTATATCTCATAATAGTAAGTTTATATTTTGCAAATTATTTATTTGTTTGTTTATTTTTCAAAATTGCAAACAAAAAACAAATATTTTTTATTTTAGTTTTTTTTTTATCTCACAATTCTGAGTTTATATATTACAATTTTTATTTATTTTTATTTTATTATTTTTTTTAAAATCACATATATCTTTTACTTATTTATTTTATTATTATAATTCTGTGGTAGAAAACAGGCTCCCATACATATTTAATGTCATGCACTGCATTATATGTATTTTGTAGTTTAGGAATTATGTGGTAGTACCGTGGTATTCTTTATATAATCTTCTCTACATACCACTTCTATTTTATATTTCATATTTTGCATTTACCTTAAATAAGTATAGTTGACCCTTTCTGCTACAGAATAAAAAAAATACATAAAATAAAATACAAAAAAATGGAAGCAATTAAGGTAGTTACGACTTTTTGTCTCGCAATTCTGACATTTTTTCTGCAATTCTTTTGAGCACCACCCAAAATTTTTTTTTCTCAGTTTACATTTTGTAGTTCCATCACAGAATAAAACTTTTAATCTCACAATTCAGAATATTCTTCTCAGAATTTATAGTTAATATCTCACAATTCTAATTTATATATTGCAATTTTTATTTTATTTTAGATTTTTTTATTTTTTTATTTTTTTATTATTATTCTGTGTTAGAAACAGGCTTAAATACATATTTAATGTCATGCACTGCATTATATGTATTTTTTTAGTTTAGGAATTATGTTGTAGTACCATGGTACTCTTTAAATAATTCTTGAGTCCCTAACATACCTTATACACCACTGTTTTGTAGTTTATATTTTACATTTCCTTAAATAAGAATTGAAGCCCTGTTCCACCACAGAATTAAAAAAAGAATAAATAAATAATATTTTTAATCTCACAATCCGGACTTCTCTTCTCAGAATTGCTAGTTAAAATTTTATAATTCTGAATTTATATATTGCAGTTTTTATTTATTTTATTTTATTTTCAAAAAATCACATGTATCTTTTTAATGTTTTTTTTTATTCTGTGTTGAAAACAGGCTACCATACATATTCAGTGTCATGCAATTTAAATAATATTTTATTTTACTTTATTTATTTATTTTTACAAATATTAAATAATAAATAATCTTTGAGTACCTTGTGAATGCAGTGATGTAATTATTCAGTACCATAGTATAAATCATGTATGCTTTTGCCAACATTGTACAATGGCATTGCCACTTTTGTGTGTACTTGTATATTTATTCATTATTTTAATTTGTTGCAGTATTCTAATGCATTTTAATTTTTTTGTTATTTATTATTATTGTTATTTATTTTTTCCCAGTTTTTAATTAAATGCATTTCATCTTGATGCAATCATGCAAGAAAAGCATGCAAGTGATCACTCAAAGCACTGTTGTCTGTTATCAGTTATCTGTTTTTATTACAACATTACATGTATATACAGTAAAAGAGACGGTACAAATGTACGGCTGAGACTGAGAGATTGTTGTTGGTTTAGAAGCACTTCCTGTGGACAATGGATGGACCGGCCTCATCGTACTCCTGCTTGGTGATCCACATCTGCTGGAAGGTGGACAGGGAAGCCAGGATGGAGCCACCGATCCAGACGGAGTACTTACGCTCAGGGGGAGCAATGATCTACAGAGAGACAAGACAAATATTGAGTGTCTTAAACTCCATGACCCTAACACTTTTAACATTCGACAACATCTGCGGCCAGTCCGACATGGTAAGAGCAACTCATGAACTAACAATTAACACACTTCTAAAGCATTTATTAATCTTAGTTCATTTTAATTTCAACATTTACTAAACCACTGTATAACATGAAGTTTTCAAAGTTGTAAATAAAACCATTATTGCATTACACTACTGCTCAAAACTAAGTTTGAGATCAGTAAGATTTTTAATGTTTCTTATACTCATCAAGGCTGCATTTATTTGATCAAAAATACAGAAAAAATGGTAATAATGTGAAATAATATTTCAATTTAAAATAACAGTTTTAAATGTCAATGCATTTAAAAATATAATTTATTCCTATGATACAAAGCTAACTTTTTAGCATCATTACTCCAGTCTCAAGTGTCACATGATCTTTCAGAAATCATTCTAATATACTGATTTATTATTAAAATGATCAATGTTGGAAACAGTCAAGCTGCCAAATATTTTTTTTTTCTTTTTCAGAATTCTTTGATCAATAAAAGAACAGCATTTATTTAAAACAAAGTTTTCTAACAAAATACACTACTGTTCAAAAGTTTGAGGTCAGTATTTGTATTTCTTTTTTGTAAAGAAATGAATGCTTTTATTTACCAAGGATGTGTTAAATTAAAAAAAAGTGATTTAGGCATCTAAATCGGCATATTAGAATGATTTCTTAAGGATCATGTTCTGAAGTACACTCAAGTCTGGAGTAACAGCTGATGAAAATTCAGCTTTGCATCACAAGAATAAATTACATTTTAAAGTATATTGAAATAAAAACCACTATTTTATATTGTAAAAACATTTTGCAATTTTACAGTTTTTTTCTGTATTTTTAATCAAATAAATGCAGCCTAAATTAAAAAAAAAAGTCTTACTGATCAGTGATCCCGAGCATTTTTGGTTTCATTTTGCATTTGCATGTGTGCAGTATCTCACCTTGATCTTCATGGTGCTGGGGGCCAGAGCAGTGATCTCCTTCTGCATACGGTCAGCAATACCAGGGTACATGGTGGTACCACCAGACAAGACGTTGTTGGCGTACAGATCCTTACGGATGTCAATGTCGCACTTCATGATGCTGTTGTAGGCGGTCTCATGGATACCAGCAGACTCCATACCTGAGATGAGGTGAGGTTCAAGTGCGTTCAAGAGTTTGCAATAATCAATAAAACACATTCAAAGACCATTCAAATGAGGCTCACCAATGAAGGAAGGCTGGAAGAGGGTCTCGGGGCAGCGGAAACGCTCGTTACCGATGGTGATCACCTGACCGTCGGGCAACTCGTAGCTCTTCTCCAGGGAGGAGGAGGAGGCAGCGGTGGCCATCTCGTTCTCGAAGTCCAGAGCCACATAGCAGAGCTTCTCCTTGATGTCGCGCACGATCTCACGCTCAGCTGCGGAGAAGCAAGTAACAAGTCAGCTCGTGTTTCTTGCGCACCTGTTCGCACCTGTTGTCTTATCAGGCTACTCACCGGTTGTCACGAAAGAGTAGCCTCTCTCGGTCAGGATCTTCATGAGATAGTCAGTCAGATCGCGACCAGCCAGATCCAGACGCATGATGGCGTGGGGCAGAGCGTAACCCTCATAGACTGGGACGTTGTGGGTCACACCATCACCGGCGTCCAGCACGATACCTGCGGAGGACAGCGACGATTGTAAATGAACGAGAGTCGACAACAGTGCTCTCTAATGTATCGTTCACACCTGTCAGTCGGTGCATTCCGCTAATCTTACACAATGCAGACAGCGGTCATGTTCCATAAATAATACAGCACTGGTGACAAACACTGGCCTAGTTAAAGAAAACCTCAAGGAAATGCTGTTTTACCAATAACAGAGCCCTAGTGATAAATATGCAACCTCAAAAAGAACATGCAGTAAGAAATTTTACACTGATCCAATTGGAATTTGATACTGGATCATACTGGAAATCGGGTTATTATCAATAAAAAATAAAATAATATATTTAAAATACGTATTTCAGCTAGTTGTCAAAGCAACATGTATAACTGATTAAAAAAAAACTTTACTTAAAAATATTAAAAATCACAAAAGCACGCTGTTAAACTTTAACTAAAATGAAAATGAAAACAGAATTTACATTATTATAAAAACTACAATAGTTAAAATGTTAAAAAGAAAGAAAACTAATTCAAGGTGTTTATAAAACTATAACAGTGTATGATGGTAATTCTCGTGTGATTTCAACAGAACTTTCATTTAAAAAGTTTTCGTGATGCCCCTGCTGGACATCACGGGGAATTACAATTGAACACAATCTGATTTAAAATTTTGAGGAAAAAATTCCAATGCAAAACATTTTATGTTAAAGAATTTGACATCTTAGATTTTATATTAAAGTGTCAAATGAGATGGATTTAAGAACTAATACCCTACAGGATTTTTTGACCGGGGAACTTTCTTTACAGCTAATTGTTATATTTTGTCTGAAATACTAATACTTACTTGAACTAAAATATAATACAAAAAGTAACATTTATCATTTTTGTTTAATGAAAACTTTATAGAAATTAATAATAATAATAATAATAATGACAAAAGCAAACGGCAAAATTGCTAAAACTCTAATTAAATTAAAATGGAAATGGAAAACACCAACAAAAATTTTAATTGTAACAAAAATTATAAAAACAAAAGTTCTAAAACTTAATTACAATTAAATAAAAAATAATATAAAAATTAAAACAATGTATAAATTCAAAATATTAATATAAACTATAATAGTATATGATAATAATTCTGATATGATTCCAAAAAAAATTAAATAATTAAAAAAAAAAAATAAAGTTTTTACATGCCCCTGCTGGACATCACAGGGAATTACAATTTAACACAATCTGATTTTAAGTTTTGAAGAAATTATTCCAATGCAAAACATTTAAAATAAATTTAGATTAAATTTTTTTTAATCTTATATTTTATATTTAAGGGTCAAATTAGATATTACTGGATGATATTTTGTCTATAATAGGCCTAACTTGCATAAGTTTGAACTAAAAGAACTAACCAGTGGACTAAAAGATCATACTGGAAATTATTAAACTAAAATCATTTCAAATCACGCAGAATTTAAAATATATTAAAAAACTAACAAAAATTACTAAAACTTTACAATTACACTTAAATGAAAAAAAATGTATATTAATATTAATATAAACTATAATAGTAATAATTCTGATGTAATTCAAAAAAACATAAATAATACTAAAAAAAAAAAAAAAACGTTTTTACATGCCCCTGCAGGACATCACAGGGAATTACAATTAAACACAATCTGATTTTAAGTTTTGAATTATTCCAATGCAAAACTAAAATGAATTTATTTAGATTCTAATTTAAGTGTCAAATATAATCCTACAGGATTTTTGACTAGTGAACTCTCTTTACAGCTAATTGTAATAATATTTTGTCTATAAGTTTGTATTTTGATGATAAGAACTAACCAGTGGTACGGCCGGAAGCGTAGAGGGACAGCACAGCCTGGATGGCCACATACATGGCAGGGACGTTGAAGGTCTCAAACATGATCTGCAAAAGCAAAGAAGGCCATTGTTACGAACCATTCATCCCTCTGAGAAATCACCAATCCTCATAAGTCTTCATCAGTACCTGAGTCATCTTCTCCCTGTTGGCCTTGGGGTTAAGAGGGGCCTCAGTGAGCAGGGTTGGGTGCTCCTCAGGGGCCACACGCAGCTCATTGTAGAAAGTGTGGTGCCAGATCTGAAGAGCACAGATGAAGATGTTAGTCAGAATGCGAGATGCATGTATTCAACTCTGAGATTCCACTGTAAAAACCTCACCTTCTCCATATCGTCCCAGTTAGTGATGATGCCGTGCTCAATGGGGTACTTCAGGGTCAAGATACCTCTCTTGCTCTGAGCCTCATCACCTACGTAGCTGTCCTTCTGACCCATACCCACCATCACACCCTGATGGAGAGAGAAGAGCGTTTAGTGACCATATGAGTGGAGGATTTCCTGTCTAACGGCTGGGATTGTTTAGCAGATGTGTTCGCACCTGGTGACGGGGTCTGCCAACAATGGAGGGGAAGACAGCACGGGGAGCGTCATCTCCGGCAAATCCAGCCTTGACCAAGCCAGAGCCGTTGTCGCACACAAGGGCGGTAGTTTCCTCGTCGTCGCACATGGTTGGTTTTCTGGTTGGTCTGGGAAGGAAAACAGCACAGCAAGGTCAGAAACAGAGGCACACAGTTGCACATGATTTCTACACTGATTTGACAACCTGAGGCTGCGTGCATAAACCGACTGCACTGGTCTTGAAAGTCATCTAATTGGTTTCAGTGACATAAAAATTGGTCTAATTTAAGTCCAAAAAGTAACACAGATTAGGTCACACTGCTAGCTGGAAAAAAGCCTAAATACCGAACAACTAATTTCAGCTAGTTGCCATAGCAACATTTTGTTTTGAAGTATCAAAAATACTAAAACTGAAACAAATTAACACATACTAAAATGTAACAGTTTTGGCCAAAATGAAAATACGGATAACAAAAATGTAACCAAATTTAAAATGTTACAAAAATGAAAGAAAAAAATGTCAAAACACGCAGCTGAATTACTAAAACATTCAAATCAAAACAAAAAGGAGTTAAAATGTTTAAAAATGGATAGCAAAAAAGTAAACAAATTTAAAATGTTACAAAAAGTAATAACAATGTCAAAAAACGTGTAACAAAATTACTGAAAAATTCAAATGAAAACATTAAATGAGTTAAAATATTTAAAAATGTAGCAATTTCACCTCAAATCAAAATGGATAACAAAAATGTGAACAAATTTAAAATGTTACAAAAACTAATAAAAATGTCAAAAACATGCAACAGAATATTAAAATGAAAACATAAAAAGAAGTTAAAAATAAAAAGCTAATAAAAATGACAAAAGCACAGCAAAATTATTAAAACATAAGAAGGAACATTCAAAAAAATTGAAACTAACTAAAACGTTGGAAAATATACAAATAAATGACAACTTCTTGCAACTGAATCCGCTTCTTTCTTGTTAGAAACTCACCTAAATGCTGTATTTATTGGCTATAAATGGTCTGTAGCTTACATTTTAGGCTCTAATTGTTAAATAATAGTAGACTAGAGCGATCAGCGACGCGTTTCATCTCCCCGCTCTGCCCATGAAGGGTTAGTGAAATCATATCTCCTCATGGCAGCTCAAGACTTCCAGCCGAATTCACGAATGCCAAAGAAAGGCTAGAGTTTAACTGGAGGACAGACGCTCTATTTAGGATTTGGACAGGTTTGAGAAGTCAGTCCTCTGCTCGCAGCTGTCAGCGCGTTGCGTCACACCTGCCAGACTTCATTCATGCCGAAAGACGTGTTTAAATCTAGTATTCGCTGACTGTTCTATCCTCAAAAGTTTTCTCCAGTAGCAAGATCGAACTATCAGGTGTTCGCAAACTCAAAGCTCGGACTAAAAGATCTAGAGAGGTTTTCAGATGCAGTAGGTTCTCCGGTAGTTGTTGGACTCACCAAGTTGTTATCACAAGAACTGATGCTTCCACTGGGACAGAGTGCCAAGGTAAGAAGCCCCCTTTAAATACAAGCGGCTCCCGGGGCCCGGGGCGGAGCATCGGGTTCACACAAGCCCAAATAAGTGCAGCCAAGAAAAAATAAAAACCAGAAAATAACCCTCTCCACCCATGAACCTGATCTCTGGGTGGATTGGGCCTCCCTAAAATTAAGAAAGGCTTCCTTAGAAATAGCGGGCTAAGTGCCAGCCATCTACGTCTTGAATCTTTAAGATGTCTGAGTTAAATGCCATATAAAGTGGCTTAACTCACTATGCATTTGGAATTAAATAGTGCTTATATTTGCAGTCAATTTTTTTGCATCTCATTTTAATATCAAATTATAATGTGCATGTTTATATTTGTATATAAGAAAAAATATGCTTTTTATAAAAATATATATTACATATAGTTTTTTGTATAGTGTTCATCTGCTTTTCTCTTATGTAATTAAAAATACACTCCGTAAAATATAGGTAAATTTAATTTTTTACTAAAATATACTTTATATGTTTTTTAGCTACTTTTTAAATATGGTTTTTATTTGATCTTTTTCTTTTATGCAGTTAAACATATTCTTTATACAAGTATATTAGAAAGTATTTTTTATTGTACAGAAATATACTTTTTAAATATTTTTTATTCTACTTGTATATAGTGTATATAGTGCTTTTATTTGATCTTTTTTATGTAATAAATAAATAAACAAAAATATATATAATACTAAAATATATATAAAATAAATATACTTTTTATAATATTTTTTAAAATATACTTTTTATTTTATATTTTTCTTTCTTTATACATATATATATATATATATATATGATCTTTTTTATTTTTATGTAAATTAAAAAATATATATATATATATATATATAATACACTTTTTATAATATATATATTTTTAAATGTACATTGTAAATATACTTTTTTATTATTATATTATTATATTTTTATTTTATTTTACTTTTTATATATAGTGTTCCTCAGGTTTTATTTTATCTCTTTTATTTTTATATAAAACAACAACAACAACAAAAAAACCATATACATATAATACTATATATTATACTAAAATATGCTTTTTATAATATTTTTAAAAAACATATGCTATTTAAATATACTTTTTATTTTATATTTTTATTTTATGTAGTTAAGCATAAACTTTTCATTAATTATACTAGAAAGTATTTTTATAGTACTAAAAATATACTTTTTTAATATGCTTTAAAAAAAAAAAAAATATATATATATATATAATAAAATATATATATATATATACTGTTCCTCTGCTATTACTTGATTGTTTTCCTTTATATATATAAATGTATATTTATTTAAATATATATAGGGTTCATCTGCTTTTACTTTAAATTAATAAAAAAATATATAATTTATATTTAAAATATTTTTAAAAATAATTTGTAATAATTTCTTTATCTTTTATATTTTGTCTTTTTAAGTGTTTTTTTGTACTACTTCCTCTCTTTATTAGATTTAAGGTTGTAGCATGCATTGTCATGCTTGGAAATGTGTTTTAAACATTGAATATTTAGACAAGATATGGCAAATAATCCAGTCTTAATCCATCCTCCAATTTTCCAATCATTCCTGCACTCTTTGCATAAAATAGCTCAGAAATGTTCTTTATTCAGTTAGATATTTGCCATAGTTGTGTGAGGCTGCTGTGGGAAGCGGTGTGAGATTTACTATGCTATAGTCAGCACTCTCTTGATATATTTCTGATTATTCAGCGTTTAACAAACACAGGCCGCCTAAAGATGTCAACCAACCGGAACCAGGGTTTGCCGGCTCTCGTTTTAGCAACATCTTAAAGGCTCCTCGCTCTCTCTCTCTCCATGATGAATACTGTATATGTCAATGGGCCAATGTGCTGGCATGTGGGCTCGAACCCTAAATGTGCTTAACAGCTGAGGGGTAACGCCAGCCGGACCCTCTCCCCCCCACGCAGCTCCCATTGGCCGGAGCGTAGTAGTAGCTGCGCTCTGATTGGCTTAGCTCTCTCCTTTTAGGGTCATAGTTCTCATCAGGTGTTATGAACGTGAGGCCGCCGGAGCGTTTGTGAGCGGGTCTCCCATTGGTGTGAGTCTTAAGACTCTGATCCTCAGCACCCCATTAGGAAATGCTCCCTTACTATGGCAACATATGGACGTCTGGGAGCCGCGTTTGTGCACGCAAATCAACTTTCTTAGACACATCTCCAAACTGGTGCATGAACTGCAACTGAGCACTGAAATAGAACTAGATCAGTGGGAAACAACAGACATTCATGATCTATCTGTCTGTCTATCTGGATTTTATGCTCACTTAAAAAAGACTGGAATATAATGAAATTGAAAAATGCATTTACAGTCTATCAAAATGTGATGGATGT
>NC_133381.1:2580270-2603902 GCF_049309525.1 Garra rufa | reverse complement strand
ATAATATATATATATATATATATATATATTATATAATATATATATATATTATATATATATATATATATATATATATATATATATATATATATATATATATATATATATATATATATATATATATATATTATATATATATATATATATATATATATATATATATATATATATATATATATATATTATATATATATATATATATATATATATATATATATATATATATATATATATATATATATATATATATTAATTTATTGGTATTTATTATTTAAATATAAATCTGTCTAATAATGTGATTAAAATCACTAAAAATGACTTGTTATCACATCACCTTGTTCACGAATAAATGTAGGTATTATTTTTAATAATAAAGTAAACATAACAAATTCTAAAAAATATTTTTAATTACATAAAAAGAAAAAATATATAAAAATTATAATTTTAATATTAATTTGTAATAATAAAGTAAACATAACAAATTATATTTTTTTAATTACATAAAAGGAAAATTATATATATATATATATATTATATATATAATTTTTTTATAATTTCTTAAAAAGAAAAATATGTTTTTTTTTTTTTATATATTATTAAAATATAAATCTGTCAATTAATGTGGTTAAAATCAAATAACTTTTTTCTCATCTCACCATGTTCATAAATGTAGGTATTATTTTTAATAATAAAGTAAACATAACAAATGCTAAAAATGTTTTTTAATGACATAACATTTTTAATATATATATATATATATATAAATTAAAAATTATAATTTGAAAAATTCTAAAAAAAAAATGTAATTACTTAAAAAGATAAAATAATTTTTTGTATTTATTATTCAAATGTAAATCCTAATAATAAAGTAAACATAACAAATGGAAAAAAAATGTTAATTACGTAAAAAGAAAATGATTACGTATATATAAAATTAAAAATTATAATTTTATAAATTATAACAATGTTTTTAATTTAATGTTAGTTATTTATGAACACTAGCATATATTCAAGCCAAGTTATTCTTCATTTTAGTAAATTAATTAACTTTTTTTTAATCAGTTCACCATCTTTGCAAGTGTAAATATGGGTGAACCGACTGTAAAATAAATTGTTAGGGAAAGAAAGAGCTATTTGTAAATGTGTTGTTTGAAGCTGTCATGGCTCAGAATGACAGTTTGATGGAGGCGTTTGATCTGTGCTTTTATGTCAGTGTAGGTTATGAGGGTTCGTTCCTCCTTCACATAGTCCACTGCTTGAGAGTTTGACTATTAATAGCTGTTTTGCTCTGTCTGCACATAGAGGCGAGTGAAGGAGCGTCCAGGATTCCACAGCATTTTAATGATGAACCCATACAGAAAACCTGCACAGCCCTGATTTAATAACACACACGTGATCTAACGAAGGAAATCATTCATTTAGTTTAAATCAAATGGTTCGCATCCGTCTTTACTGTTAGCAAATTAATATGCGCATCGTATTACACACTAGACACAAATAGCAGAGCAAATCTCAAGCTGACGTTTAGCTCAGCAGTGTCATTTTAGTAAAGTGTCATTATGTCAGTTAACAGGTCAATTCATTATTGTAAAAAATAATTAATTATTAATTCATTTTGATTTTTGACTTTTTTAATTACTATAATAAAATTAATTATTTAGCATATTCTGTATGTAGTACTTTTTTGAATTGTTTAAAAAATCATATCCAGTTATTATTAATTGTATTAAATTAATGTCAATTTTAGTTATTTATTAAGAATTATTATTAATTAAATATAATAATTATTATTCATTATTGATCATTTCAATAGCTGATGAACACTAGCATATATTTAAACCAAGTTAATGTTTATTTTAGTAAATTAATGTCAATTGTATGTATTTATTAGGAATTATCGTTATTATTTAATTAATAATATTTATTTTTATTATTATTAATTATTGATCATTTCAACAGCTGATTAACACTAGCATATACTCAAACCAAGTTATTCTTTATTTTAGTAAATCTGTCAATTTTAGATAATTATTAAGAATTACTATTATTTAAATATTTAATTAAATATAATAATAACTATTATATATTTTTAATATCCATTGTTATATATTATATTCATTCAAATCTAACTTGGTTATTAAGAATTATTATTAATTAAATATAATAATAATTATTATTATTAATTATGGATTATTTCAACATTTTAGTCAAAACATTTTAGTTCAACATTTTAGTCAATTAAAGTCAGTTTTAGTTATTTATTAAGAACGATTCTTAATGAAATAATGAAATATAATAATAATTATGATTAATAATTGATTATTTTAACAACTGAGAAACACTAACATATATTAAAACCAATTTCTTCATTTTAGTAATTATTCAAACCAACTTATTTTTCGTTTTAGTAAATTAATGCAAATTTTTGTTATTAAGAATTATTTAATAAGTTAATAATTATTATTAAATAAATCTAATAATAATAATAATTTCAACAGCTAATGAACACCAGCATATAATCAAACCAGGTTAATTAATGTCAATTTTAGATAATTACTAAGAATTATTATTATTTAAATATTTAATTAAATATAATAATTATTATATATTTGTTTATTATTATATTTATATATTAATTATTATATATTATATTTACTATAATATACTATGTTATATTTTATATTAAGAATTATTATTAATTAAATATGATAATTATTATTCATTATTGATCATTTCAATTCCTGATGAACACTAGCATATATTCAAACCCAGATATTCTTTATTTTATTAAATTAATGTCAACTTTATGTATTTATTTATTAATAATTATTTCATTATTAATCATTTCAATTTCAAATGATAAAAATGATTAATTTAGTCCATAAAAAGGCTGAAATAAAAGCAGATAAACACTATGTATATTCTGAAACAGTTATTATTCACAAATAATTCAGTAAATTATTTCATATAATTAATTTAAACATTATGTATGTGTATATAAACCAAATAAAATTAGTAAATATAAAACTAAAGCACTTGTGAACTTGTGTTCCACACGAGTAGTTAAACATTGAAAAAGCAGGATTTGTATGTCCCCATTCAAGAATAAAACAATCGTAATGTCAAATATAAATAGTCGGTGATAAGACCCTCTTATACCTAATAAACTTTCTCAGATTTCTCTCTCAGAAGAACAGACGACAGTGAAGAGCAGCAGCGCCTCTCAGCGGCGTCATGACGCAGTGCGCGCCGCTATGTACACGTCATCAGAGCGACGCGGGAGCGCGAGTGACGCTGCCACGCGACAGCTGTTATGATTACATGCCTCCACATGACAAGTTTGATTTCAGTGTTTTACGTCCTCGCAGCGCGTGTTTGTGAACGCATTCGATCGGCGATGGTGTCTGTGAGCGTCTGTGAGTGCTGAGCTCGAGTTTGGTGCGCAGGAGCTCATGATGCAGGATGAATGATTACTCTCTTCAGCAGGAGAACGAGCTCGAGGCGCTGGCATCAATATACGGCGATGATTTCAGAGACGTCCGAGCAGAACATCCCTGGAAGGTATTCATGCCATTATCTGCATTAGAAGCGTTTATTTGTCTCAGGAAAATCAGATCTAATTTAATGAGGAGTATTCTGTCGTAAAGAGCTCGTTTTGAGTTATAAGTTCACTTCCAGTGTGCTTCCTATAGCACAAACAAGCTGAATTTAGTTATTTACTTCACTTTCTTCAACCCTACCTCTTTAAGTACGGTAAGTGGGCGTGTCAAATGTTAATTAGCTCTACGTATGTATGTATAGGATACACACACACACACACACACACACACACATACTTGCCTTTCATCTTACGCTTTTTTCTTAACCGAAGTTTCTTTTTATATAATCAAATTACTGATTTCTCATAACACAAACAGTCAAATAATTTAGTTGTCCACTTTACTTTCTGCTCCCCAGGCTACTAATATTTACGAGTGGGCGTGTCTTATGTTAATCAGTACACGTGGGCGTGTCATATGTTAATGAGCATCATGTTTGGAAAAGTTAGTTTTAAAAGCAATGCATTATAATATTGTGTTACTCCCTTTAAAAAATAGTAACTGATTAGTTAATTAGTTACTTTTTACAGAAAGCAGTGTTGGGGGTAACGCATTACAAGTAACACAGTTTTTATTCATTTTGATACTGAATCTGTTTTTGTGCAAGTGAGATGAATTAACACATTTAGTCTAGAACTACAGTAACATCATGTTTACACACCTCTTAAACACCTCTTCGCTCACTCCTGATTTCTTTCAACATGGGGACAGGAGAGCTTTGGGAATGGAAATGGAAATGGGAAAACAAAGTAACTTGCGTTACTCATTTGAAAAAGCGACTGATATTTTCTTGTAAATTTAAAAAGTAATTTTACTTTACTAGTTACTTAAAAAAAGTCTGATTATCTGATTATGTAACTCCCATTACTTGTGATGCAACACTGTGTTATACTGTATTGTGCCACTGTCCGGTTCTAGCGTGCATGTGATGTGTTTTGTAGGTCAAACGTCCTCCAGAGTTTTATTTGTACTTGCGGCCGAAGGGACTCAGTTACGGACAGACCAGTTACGTCTCAGTGGACCTGGAGGTCAAATGTCCACCTACATATCCTGATGTGTGAGTTTTTACCTTATTAAATGTTTGTGCTGTCTTTTATGTGTCAAATCCTTGTATTTATTCAATTCATCCAATCAGAGGCTGTCACCAACAAAATCTTAACATCAGTTGAAGCCAAAGGTGGCTGAGAAGCTGCATCTGACTGACATGGCATTTACATTGTTTATTGATGTTTAATTCTTGTTTAAGGGTGGATTTTTTTTTTTTTTATAAATAGACTTTATGAAGTAGAAAAATTGTACAGTTAAAAAAAAACAGGAACTAGGGATGCACCAAATGCAAAAATCATTGCAAGCAGCGACAGCGAGAGACTGTTTAGAAGTGCATCGCATGTCTTCATGAGAAGAGAAAGGTTACTGTATGATGACTGAAATCATCCATTAGTCAATCAACTGTTGTCTAATACACCAGACACCAATTGTATTTATTCTGACAGCAGCTCCTTAGCCAGGGTTCAAAGACCAAAGATGACAATCATTCACAAATCTGCTGCTGTCAGCAAAAACCAGGACTGAGCTCTTCTTGCAGGTTTACCACAAAATAAAAGTCAACATTCAGAAATGTTAGTATTTTTATTTTACTGTTGTTCTGTCAGATAAAAAATAAAAGTAAGACATAAATAATGATAACAATCATTACAAAAACATTTATTATAAAATTCTCTTAATGCTGCATTTATTTGTAGATTAAAAACACATGCCTGATTTAAGAAGGGGCTCTTAAAAATGGCCAAAGATTATATTAAATTAACTTATTAATTTGAAGTTAAATTGTGCTTTGTTGGTAGGCTATAATGTCTACTAGAATGTTACAAATGTTAAATAAATATTTTTAAATTGTTGCAATTTTTTTAAAGCAAGACATAACTGTAAAAAGCAAATATTGGCTATTTAATGTATGCAATGGTGAAAAAAATTGGCAAAATACATGGTTGAAAACACAAAAGCCATGTTTGGTAATCAGCCTTCCACCCAGTGTGTAATTTTGTTTGGCTTCGACCAAGAATTTGTCATTTTGGTGCATCCCTAGTCCAAGGTCATAGACTCCTATGGTTCAAAGATGCCTGGGGTGCAGTCCACACTAAACCATAAACCATGAATGATTTCTTAATGGTTGTGTTTTGATGGTGTGTCATCAGGCCTCCAGAGCTGGAGCTGAAGAACGCTAAAGGCCTGTCCCACGACAAACTACAGCAACTCCACACAGAGCTCAACAAGCTGGCCAAAGACAGATGCGGAGAGGTGAGACGCTCACAGACATTTAGACATTAAACGTGAGATTTTCTTCATTATGCATGCATATAAAATGCTGGTCTTCACCCTAGCAATAACTCTGGGTACCCTAACAATATAGCAACACTTTCAAAACTATTTCAAACTGAAAACTTTTAAAACCTTTTTAAAACTTTTATGACATTTTTTAAAACTTGCCTGGCTTTCTTAAGCTAACTTCAAAGTTTGTCTGTGAACTTTACTATCTTTTTATTTATAATGATTTATTCAGCTTATTAATAAATGTTTGTTTATTGAACGTATTATAATAAATGTTCATTTCCATCCTAGTTTAGGTTTATTTTAAGCAAGAAATATAATCATTTGTCACATGATCCTTCAGAAATCATTCTAATATGCTCATTTACTGCTGTATTATTGATACTCAACTATTATTAATAGTTATTATTATTATCTATGTTAAAAAAAATAGTAAAAATATGATAAAATAAGCCCATATGATTTACTTCAAAGCTGAGCAAATGAATAGTTTATATAATAAATCCTATAAATGTAATAAATTGTTTTATTGAATTTTTATTTTAAAATTATTCATTGTAATTTTATATTTTACTTTATTTTTATTAATAAAGTAAATTGTTTTTTTTCTGTTTTTTTATAATTTTAGTTTTTTATTTATTTTATTTCAAAATTATTCATTTCATTTTTACATTTTACTTAATTTTTTATTAATAGAGTAAAATGTTTTTTTTTTCTATTTTTTAATAATGTTAGCGTTTTAATTTAATTATTTATTTAATTTAATTATTTATTTAATTTTACATTTTTTATTTTAAGGTAATTTATTCATTCAAATTTTTCCTTTTTATTATTTTATTCATTTTTACAAATGTTTTTTTTTTATAATTTTAGTTTTATGTTTCATTATTTTATATTTTTTAGATTATTTAATTAACATTGCATTTTTATATATTTATATTTGTATGTTAATATTTACAAAAATATTCAAAAATAAATTCATTGTAATTTTATTTTTTACAAATCCCTCTGTAAAAACTTCAGAATATAGACCGGAATAAAAATGCTCAGTGTGGTGTGTGTAAGTGCTGCTGAAGTGGAGATTTATGGCTCAGTGTCGGAGAAAAAACTCCTGGCCTTTATAAATATGCATTGTAATTGAAATCTGTTGACACAAATATAAAGTGCTATAAAACAAAGACTTAACAGTGTCTTTTGAATGTTTTCTGTCCACTAGTCTGAAAAAACACTTTATAAAAAAACAAAAAGCCCAAAATCTCAAACTTGACAGGTGCATGAAAAAACAGCGTTTTTGCCTGCAGTGTCTCTCCTTAAATATAAATATTATAAATATGGATGGATAGCATGGTATTTCTTTGTGATGTGTGTTGTAATATCTCCATCTTGCTCTTCTTGTTTCAGGTGATGATCTATGAGTTGGCGGATTTCGTTCAGGGTTTTCTGATGGAGCACAACGTTCCTCCTTCGAGCTCCTTCCACGAGGAGATGCTGAAGAACCAGCGGCGTCAACAGGAGCGTTTGGCTCTGGAGGAGCAGCAGAAGATTGACCAGCTCCGCAAACAGGAAGAGCAGATGGTTCGTGTCACTTCCTCTTGCGCAGTTATAAACCGTCCTGTTGAATTATTAAAAAATTAAAACCTTTCTTTTTATTATTCTTTTTTTTAGTCATGTTTTATTTTGATATTTTTTTTATTATTTAATTAAAATTGCATTTTTATATTTTTGTAGTTTTTTGTGCCATTTTATTTCAAAATAATCATTATTTTCAAAAAATAAATTAATTGTAATTTTAGTTTGTAGTTTTTTTTTTATTATTTAACAAACATTTACATTCTCATATTTTTAATAATTTTAGTGTTGTATTTAATTATTATTGTTATTATTATTATTTCATTGTTTCTCATTTTCAATAATATTAGCATTTTCATTATTTTATTTTCAAATTATTCGTTTTTATTTTTATTTTTAAAAATGTTTTTTATTTCATTATTTTATTTTGAAATTATTCATTGTAATTTTACATTTTACTTTATTTTTATTAATAAAGTAATGTTTTATTTTTATTCGATAATTTTAGCGTTTTATTGAATTTTTATTTTACATTTACTTTATATTTGTTTATAAAGTAAATTGGTTTTTTAATATTTTATAATTTTAGTTTTTTATTTATTTTATTTCAAAATTATTCATTTCATTTTTACATTTTACTTCATTTTTTATTAATAGAGTAAAATGCTTTGGTTAAAAGAAAGAAAAACAACAATGTTGCTCTTTATTGTTGTTTGATAAATAAATGCATGTTTTTCTAAGTGCTTGTTATTGATATCGGTTGTTCTTTTGCGTTATTGCACACTAGTTTTCCTGTTTAATACTGTAAATACAATCTGTATTGTTAACAGCTCTATATAAATAAAGCTGACTTGAAGTGTTTTAGTGCTGTGCTCATGTTCAGTGTTTCTCTCCCACAGCAAAATGAGATTCTCGCAGAAATCCAGAGGAGAGAAGAGGAGAAACGAGAAGAAAAGAGAAGGAAAGAGATGGCTAAACAGGTGAGATCTTTGTTTTGTTTTTGTTTTTTCTTTTTTTCAAAGGAATAAATTCAGTGACTGCAACAGTATTAGCTGTTGAATCTCATCATTATTATCAGTGTATAACAGCTAGACCTGTCACGATTATTGATTAATCATAGGATCATGTTATTTGAGATAACCATGATAATTGTCCAGTTTAAATTAGTCACATTTTGCAATCCAAAAAAGGAAATGTAAGTGTTTAAAGAAATACCATCACATGTCTTCCTTCATACAAAATATAATATTATATTATGTTGTGTTATGTTTTGTTCAATTATATTATATATTATAATATGTTGTGTTATGTTGTATTATATTATGATATATTATCTTGTTATATTATTAAGATGTTTACATAATTATATAAACATTAATTTTCACAGTAATTAAATCATATGAGCCTATTTAATTATAGTTTTTATTATCATATTATAGTAACATTTAAATGAATTATACAATATTATATTATATTATATATTATTTTATTTACGAGATATTTAAATAAATAATTATATTAACATTAATTTTCAGTCAGTAAACCATATGAGCCTATTTAATTATAGTTTTTACCATATTATAGTATTTAAATAATTATATAATATATGATGTTTTGTTTTATTATTAATAAGGTAATAATTATATAAACATTAATTTTCACAGTAATTTAATCATATGAGCCTATTTAATTATAGTTTTTATTATCATATTATAGTTACATTTAAATGAATTATATAATATTATATTATATTATAACATGTTATGTTGTATTATATGATGATATATTTATCTTGTTATATTATTAAGATGTTTACATAATTATATAAACATTAATTTTCACAGTAATTAAATCATATGAGCCTATTTAATTATACTTTTTATTATATTATAGTTAAATTTAAATAATTATATAATATATGATGTTTTGTTTTATTATTAAGGTAATAATTTTACAAACATTAATTTCCACAGTCAGTAAACCATATGAGCCTATTTAATTATAGTTTTTACCATATTATAGTTCAATTTAAATAATTATATTATGTTTTATTTTATTATTAATAAGATATTTAAATAATTATATAAACATTAATTTTCACAGTAATTTAATCATATGAGCCTATTTAATTATAGTTTTTATCATATTATAGTTAAATTTGAATAATTATATAATATATGATGTTTTGTTTTATTATTAATAAGGTAATTAAATAATTTTACAAACATTAATTTTCACAGTCAGGAAATCATATGAGCCTATTTAATTATCGTTTTTACCATTTTATAGTTCAATTTAAATAATTATATCATGTTTTATTTTATTATTAATAAGATTATATTAATAACAAGCTATTTAAGTAAATAATTTTACAAACATTAATTTTCACAGTCAGGAAATAATATGAGCCTATTTAATTATAGTTTTTATTATCATATTATAGTTACATTTAAATGAATTATACAATATTATATTATGTTATATAATATTATATATTATATTATTTACGAGATATTTAAATAAATAATTATATTAACATTAATTTTCACAGTCAGTAAACCATATGAGCCTATTTAATTATAGTTTTTACCATATTATAGTTCAATTTAAATAATTATATTATGTTTTATTTTATTATTAAAAAGATATTTAAATCAATAATTATATAAACATTTAATCATATGAGCCTATTTAATTATAGTTTTTATTATCATATTATAGTTACATTTAAATGAATTATGTAATATTATATTATATTATATTATAACATGTTATGTTATGTTGTATTATATGATGATATATTTATCTTGTTATATTATTAAGATGTTTACATAATTATATAAACATTAATTTTCACAGTCAGTAAACCATATGAGCCTATTTAATTATAGTTTTTATCATATTATAGTTCAATTGAAATAATTATATAATATATGATGTTTTGTTTTATTATTAATAAGGTAATTAAATTATTTTACAAACATTAATTTTCACAGTCTGGAAATCATATGAGCCTATTTAATTATAGTTTTTATTATCATATAGTTCAATTTAAATAATTAATTTTATAATATAATTATATTATATTAATAACAAGCTATTTAAGTAAATAATTTTACAAACATTAATTTTCACAGTCAGTAAGTAATATGAGCCTATTTAATTATAGTTTTTATTATCATATTATAGCAAAAAATATAAGTTTTCAGTTTTTGTTTTTCCGAGCAAAAAATCATTTGAAGTAAATCATATGGACCTGGTTTATTTTTATTTTTTTAATGTATTGTATGCGATTATAAGTACAAAAAAAAAGTGTTAGGCTTGCACTCTGTAATGAACAAATCCAAATGAAATAGTTTATTGCAATTATTTGCATGACAATTAGTGGTTGTCACAGAATTGCTGATGTGATGTCCACATGTGAGACATTTATTGTGATGACTGTGATTCAGGAGCGTCTGGAGAGCGCCGCCGTCACTGTCCCGCCTGCTTTAGAGAGACAAGCTTCAGCCTCTTCAGGGTCATCACCGGTGGATCCGTCTGACGGAAAGAAAGCGCTGGTGAACAGACGCCGAACCACATCCAGCAGCAGACACAGGTCTGGATGCACAAACATCATCATTTACATCTGATATCACAGTCTGACACACGTGTGCTGTTCTTCTCTCTTCCCAGAAGAGACACGTATAATGAAGATAATGCACGGCAGCAGGAAGTCCTTCACTTCAGCAACAGCCTTCTCGGAGAGGTCGTTGTTCACAGAGGGAAGTGCATCGGTGAGATCAGTGAAAGAGGCTTTCTGTGATATTTGTTAATGGTTGCATGACAAGAAAATAAATAGACAATAAGACAATAAAAATAGTATATGTTTTGTATGCTGTTTTATTTTGAAAACATATTTAAAAAAATTAAAGCCTTTCTTTTTATTATTCTTTTTAGTCATGTTTGATTTAGATAATTTTTTAGATTATTTAATTAACATTGCATTCTTCTGTTTTATTTTTGTAGTTCATTTTTTATTTATTTTTTTTAAAAAAATATTCACAAATAATTCATTGTAATTTTATTTCGTAATTTGATCGTTTTTTAATTATTTAACGAAAAGACATTACATTCTCATATTTAAATAATGTTCGTGTTTTATTTTAGTGTTTTAAAATTATTCATTGTAATTTTACATTTTACTTTCTTTTTTTATAATAATAATAATTATTATTGTTATTATTTAATAATTTTAGGGTTTCATTTCATTATTTTATTTTACATTCTATTTATTTTATTTTTAAGTTTTCTTTTTATTATTTTATTCATTTTTAGAAATGTTTTTTATCATGTTAGTTTTATGTTTCATTATTTTATTTATAATTTTTAATTTTATAATAATTTTACATTTTATTTTATTTCAGAAAATATTTATTTTTGATTTATTTAATTTTGTAAAAAAATTGTTTAATGCTTATGTTTTTGTGTTAAGTAAGTGTTTTGATTTGTTTTTATTTTTAAAATGATTTATTTACATTTTTTTATTTTATATCTTTGTCTGTCTCAGATGAGAGCGAGCGTCTGGGCCGCAGTGTGTATTACGCTTTCAATTCCACCTCTGGAGATTTCGCCGTCGTCTACGAGTGGATCCTTCGCTGGAAGTCAATCGGAAAGTTCTTCACCAGCCAGGAGAAAGAGAAAATAGAGAAATGCAAAAAACAGGTAGAGAACATTTTATTTTTATAGATAGGAATTTAAACCGGCACCATTTGAATTTATACAATTTTCAAAGATTTTTTTTTAATGTTACGTTTTTATCAAATGTAAACAATATGATTATGATCATTGTAGAGAATGTATTGTTTATATTGCGAAAAAGAATTAAATAGTATTGTGTTTTAATTTTAATTTTTATTTATTTTTATTAATTACTTATTTTTATAAGTAATAAATAAAAAAATAAAAATTAAACAAAATAAAATAAATAATGAAATAAAACACTACAATTATACAATAATAATAGTTATTATTAATAAACAATAAAGTAAAATGTAAAGTTACAATAAAAAAGAAAACATCTTACTTTATTAATAAAAATAAAGTAAAAAGAAAATTTCCGGTACAATGAATACATTTAAAATAAAATAATGAAATAAAACGTAATATTATTAAAAAATAAATAAAAAACTATAAAAAAAATTATAGGAAATTATAATAAATAATAATGAAATACAACACTAGAATTATTAAAAATATGAGAATTTAATGTATTTTTTGTTAAATAATTAAAAAACGTTTAAATTACAAAATAAAATTACAATTAATTTATTTTTGAATATTTTTGTAAAAATTAACATACAAATATAAATATATAAAAATGCAATGTTAATTAAATAGTCTATATATATATATATATATATATATATATATATATATATATATATATATATTTGCATTTATTGTGGATTTAAATTGCTATATTTTTTTTATAATGTCAGGGGAATTATTGCTTATTTTTTGCTTAAATATTGTTTATTTATTTAATATTTATGATTATTTTAATTTCTACTATTAGTTTGCTACTAATATAGCAATAAATAAATAATAAATGTGACCCTGGACCATTTTTGTAATATACCAAAAATACATTGTATGAGTCAGAATTATCGATTTTTATTTTATGCCAAAAAATCATTAGGATATTAAGATCATGTTCCATAAAGATATTTAGTAAATTTTTCTACCGTAAATATATCAAAACTTAATTTTTGATTAGTAATATGCATTGCTAAGAACTTCATTTAGACAACTTTAAAGGTGGTTTTCACAAAGTTGTATCTCGGACAAATATTGTCCTATCCTAACAAACCATACGTCAATGAAAAGCTTATTTATTCAGCTTTGACCCTTGTCAAATTGACCCTTATGACAGGTTTTGTGGTCTAGGGTCACATATATGTATTTTTAATATATATAATATATTAAATAAATAATATTATTATTTATATTGTTATTTTTTCTAATTTGCTTTCAGATCCAAGGTGCGGAGAGTGAGCTGAACTCTCTGCTGAAGCTCAGTCATCCTCATCTGGTCCACTATCAGGCGCTGAGCTGCGTGGAGCGGGACGACTGTCTGGTGGTGGATCTTCTGGCCGAACACGTTCCCGGCTCCAGTCTGGCTCAGGTCCTGTCCGCCGGCGCTCCGGTGCCCATCGATCAGCTGCGGCGGCACGCGGTCCAGCTAGTGAGCGCCCTGGACTATCTGCACGCTAACTCTGTGGTGCACAAGCAGCTGAACCCGTCCTGCGTGCTGCTGGACTCTCAGGGCGACGTGAGGCTCGCAGACTACAGTCTGGCCAAGCGTCTGGCGGACGTCTGTAAGGAGGACATCTTCCAGCAGGGTCACGTGCGTTTCAGCGAGGACGCTCTGCCCACGCGCTCCGGGAAGAAGGGAGACGTCTGGAGTCTGGGGCTGCTGCTGCTGGCGCTCGCTGAGGGGCGGGAGGTCAAGGAGTATCCCGTAACGCTGCCGTCGAACCTGCCCACGGACCTGCACGACTTCCTCCACAAGTGAGTGGGACTGTAATGATCGCCAACATCAAGACTGACTAGTGTACCTCAGTGAATATAGATATTTACATCAATTTAGTTTTATTTTTTTATAAAGTTTTCATAATAAAATAATTTATTGTAAGTTTCATATACAAAAAAGTATATCAAAATAAAACGCATCAAAAATAAAAACTAATAAAAAAAAAAAAAATATATATATATATATATATATATATATATATATATATATATATATATACTTTTTTTATTGTGTTTTATTTTGATTAGTTTTTATTTTAAAATAATTTTATGTAAGTTTCATATACAAAAAAATATATCAAAATAAAAAGCATCAAAAATAAAAACTAACAAAAAAAAAATATATATATATATATATATATATATACACTTTTTTATTGTGTTTTATTTTGATTAGTTTTTATTTTAAAATAATTTTATGTAAGTTTTCAATTGTAGTAATTAATTTTTAAAAATGCTATTTTTTTATTTTTTTGTCATTCAATTAATATTACATTCTTATTAATTAGAAGACGTTTAGTGTAGTGTTCAGTTTTGATTTTACAATTATATTCATTGGAATTTTACATTTAGTAGTTGAAAGCTTCTTTTAAATTATTATTTAATTACAATTATTTTAAATGAATTAAGTTTTTATTTTATTCATTTTTAGAAATTGTTTATTTTTATAGACTTTATGTATTAAATTTTTATATTTTTAATAATTTTAGTAAGTGTTGTATTAATTTATTTAATTTAAAATGGCAATTTTACATTTATTTCATACATTTTTACATTTACATTTTTTTACATTTAATATTACAATCTTGTTTTTAATCAATTTAGTAAGTGTTTTATTTAGATTATTATTAGTTTAATTAGTTGATTCATAATACATTCTTATGTTAAACTTAATTTTAGTTTTATTTTAAATCCTTTATTTTAAAATGATTTATTGATTGTAGTTTTACATTTTTATTTGTTTATTTTAGAAATTATGTTCATTTTAATATTACATTCTTATGTTTTAAATCATTTAAATGTTTTTTATTTTATTTTAATATTTTTTTACTCATTTTTAGAGTTTTTTTATTTATTTGATTGTTATATTTTCATTATTTATTATTGCATGGTTATTTCTAATAATTTTAGTGTTTTATTTTTATTCAAAATTTAAAAGACTAATTTATTCATTCTAATTTGGTGTTATTATTTAATTATTTTATTTATTTGTAGAAATTATTTGTATTTTAATTATTTAATTAATATTACATTGTTTTATTTGATTTTGTTTTATTTTGATATATTGTTTTATTTTTATTTATTTTTTATTTTAAAATTTAATATTTACATTTTTATGATTTAATCAATTAAAAGCATTTATAAAAACTGTCACATGTTTTCTTTTGATTTGTTTTTAATAAATTTATTTTAATGTAACTTTTTATGATTAAAGTAATTATTAGCTCATCAATTTAACAAATACTAACAAATACTATCAGGTAAACCCTGAACTAGTTTATCTTGAGTAGACTTTTTTAGTTTTTTTGATACACTTGACCTGCAGTGAGTGAATGATCCATCTGTGTTTTCTGTAATGCGATAGTTTTGTGCAGTAATATTAGGTTGTAGCTATATTTATTGTGTGTGTTTGTGCAGGTGTGTGTGTCTGAATGACTCCGATCGCTGGCATGCTCACCAGCTCCTGGATCATCCGTTCCTGCGTCCTCCGTCGCCCAAGAGCGTGGTTCCGAGTCGAGAGTCCAGTCCAGAGGGTGAAAGACGCACACAAACACATGATGGTTTTACATTATAGCTCATGGTACACATGACACGTCTCTGTAACAATCATGTGTTGATCCTCAGACACGGGCCTTGATTTCGCCTCCACGGTCGTCCCGCGCAGTCACCTCCTCAGCGCCCCCTTCAGTACGGAGGTGCAAAAGCAGTTCTCGCGATACTACAACGAGTTCTCAGAGCTGCAGCTGCTGGGCAAAGGAGCGTTCGGGGCTGTTATAAAGGTCAGGAAAAATTTTGTAATGCATATGCATAGAAAATAATTATTTTTAACTGTGATATTGTACATCTTTAACATAAAATGCTCATTTGTATTATTAGGAGAACTATTATATTGCATTACACATTATATTGGTTAAAATGAATAATACCCTATAATACAATTTAGTTATGCATCTGCATAAAGAACAAAAATATTTTATATTATTATTATAACTATTTAATATACAAAGCTTATTATTATTATTAATATTATTATTATTATTATGAGTAACCCTGGACCACAAAACCAGTCTTAAGTCGCTGGGGTATATTTGTAGCAATAGCCAAAAATACATTGTATGGATCAAAATTATAGATTTTTCTTTTATGCCAAAAATCATTAGGAAATTAAGTAAAGATCATGTTCCATGAAGATGTTTTGTAAATTTCCTACTGTAAACCTATCAAAATGTAATTTTTGATTAGTAATATGCATTGTTAAGAACTTAATTTGGACAACTTTAAAGGTGATTTTCTCATTATTTCGATTTTTTTGCCCCCTCAGATTCCAGATTTTCAAATAGATGTATCTCGGCCAAATATTGTCCTGTCTTAAACCATATATCAATGGAAAGCTTATATATTGAGCTTTTATATGATGTATACATCTCAGTTTTGTCAAATTTAACCTTATGACTGGTTTTGTGGTCCAGGGTCACATATAAGTATATTAGATAAAGTAAAAATTAATTTAGTTATGCATCTGCATAGAAAATGTAAATTATTTTGAACTGCGATATTATAAATTAACATGTAATGCTAATTATTTTATGAGAATTATATATTTATTTATAGAAAATTAAAATTTGACATTTGTTTTTACTTATGTAAGTATTTTACTTTTTTATTCTATTGTTAAGTAAAAAAATTAAGTTGAATAATATAATTTATAATTTAGCTACGCTTTTATTGTAAAATTTGATATAGTAAATTTGACAAGTATTATTATATTAAGTATAAAATAATATTTTATAATAATTTATAATAAAATGTATGATTTAGTTATGCATCTGCATAGAGAATAAAAAAAAAAGTTTTTATTATAACATTGTTAATTTTTAGACGTTTATTTTATTTTGAATAATTTATTTTAAAATTATTTATTTATTGTAATTTGTATTTTTTTAAAAATTGTATTCATTTGTCAGTAAGAATTTTGTACTCATTTTTTTTTTAATATGCTCCCTTATTCTTTTATATATTTTAATATGTACAAATCAGAATAAGCATGTTGTTTGAATTTTGACATAAATATTGTGTTACACTGAATGACAATGTTACATTATTTCAACCAAATTGTGACATTTTATTCTCTAAAAACTTGAAAAGTAGACGCTTACATTTAATGTGCTTTCTATGGACATAAAATCACTTTCGAAAATGTATTTTGACGTGGACATTTTAACGTCTTTAACCCTCATATTTCTCTTTCTTCCCCCTGGTTTTGTGCTCTGTGTCTGTGTTGGTCCCGTTCAGGTCCAGAATAAGTTAGACGGTTGTTATTATGCAGTGAAGCGGATTCAGGTGAACCCAGCCAGCAGACAGTTCCGGCGGATCAAAGGTGAGGTGACGCTGCTGTCGCGACTCAATCACGAGAACATCGTGCGTTATTACAACGCCTGGATCGAGCGGCACGAGACGCCGGCGACCGGAGCCTTAACCAGCGACAGCTCAGAGTCGGTCAGCACCCCAGAGCGACCCCAGAGACCCGCGGCTCCATCGCGCCGTAACGAACTGAGTCTGATGGACAACATCGAGGACGACGCGCCGCCGCCAGCCCTCGCCAGCTCTGTGGAGTGGAGCACCTCACTGGAGAGATCATCCAGCGCCAAATGCAGCGCTACCGACTCCACCGATGATGATGAGGAGGATGATGAAGAGGCGGATGTGTTCTGTCCTTCTTTCCTGTGAGATTCTGCTGTTGAGACGCTGTATATACAGTAATGTTTGAGTATCTGACCTGCTTCTGTGTTTCCAAACAGACCTCCTGACAGCGACTCCGAGAGCGACATCATCTTTGACAACGGCGACGCCAGCAGAGACAGTTTGCTGCAGGTATATCAAATCATACATTATTAAATAAACAAGTATGTCGTTTATATTTTAATTATGCATCTGAATAGTAAATTAAAATCATTTTGAACTGGGATATATTATACATTTTAACATTTAAACCTAAATAATATTATTATTATGAACAAATGCCTGTTGTTTTTAATATGTACAATTATATATAATATCTAGTTATTATATACAGTTGCGAAATTGTTCATACCCCTTCATTTTTTTTACATTTTGTTATGTTGCTGCCTTATGTTATACTACTTTAACTACACTCCCTACTCCATAATGGCAAAGCAAAAAATTGGTTTGTAACATTTGTGCAAATTTATTAAAAATACAAAACTGAAAAGATCCCGTTGCATAAGTATTCATACCCATATTTCTGGGACACTCGAAATTTATCTCAGGAGCGTTCATATTGCTTCTAGATGTTCCTAATAATGACAAAGCAAAAACCAGATTTGCAAATTTTACAAATTTATTAATTTATTAACCTAGATCATCGCCTTTAGGGGCAGCCGTGGCCTAATGGTTAGTGATTCGGACTTGTAACCCAAAGGTTGCAGGTTCGAGTCTCAGGTCCGGCAGGGATTGTAGGTGGGGGGATTGAATGTACAGCACTCTCTCCACCCTCAATACCACGACTGAGGTGAGTCCCTTGAGCAAGGCACCGATCCCCCAACTGCTCCCCGGGCGCCGCAGCAATGGCTGCCCACTGCTCCGGGTGTGTGTTCACGGTGTGTGTGTGTTCACTACTGTGTGTGTGCACTTGGATGGGTTAAAAATTCCTTGTATGGGTCACCATACTTGGCCTCACTCACCCCCTTCCCCCCCCCTTAACGCAAGTCTGTCTCTGAGCTCTACAGGCAGTTATCTTGGTTTTTGCTCTGATCTGCATTTTCAGCTGTTAGACCTTTTCTGAGAGGTGTGTGTCTTTCTAAATCAGACTCACTCAAATGAATTTGCCACAGTTTAACTCCACTCCAAGTGTAGGAGCATCTAGAAGCAATATGAATGCTCCTGAGATAAATTTGTGTGTCCCAGAAAAGGGTATGAATACTTATGCAACGGGATCTTTTCAGTTTTTTATTTTTAATAAATTTGCACAAATGGTAAAATGTTTGCTTTGCCATTATGGAGTAGGGAGTGTAGATTGATGTGGGGAAAAAAAGTAATTTAAAGTAGTTTAACATAAGGCAGCAACATAACAAAATGTGAAAAAAATGAAGGGGTATGAATAATTTCACAAGGTACTGTAGTTGATATGATATAATATATAATAAAAGATCCTAATGATCAGATTTGAGACACTGATTTAAAAAAACGATTCATGAAGAATCAAGTAAAGCCCAGCTGCTCCAGTCCAGTAAGTGTTCATCTGGATTCTGGAAGTATGACTAATATAACAGTTATTATTAAATTTAGTTTGTGAATCACATCAGTATGGTATTATATTGCCTTGTAAACCTTGTCTTGATGTGTTTCTCCACAGGAAGAGCCCAGCAGCAGGAAAGCAGCAGATACGCTGGACAGCTCAGACTCGGAGAAGCCGCTCCTGATCGCTCATTACCTGTACATTCAGGTGCGTCAGGAACACTGATGGTCAGAATGAGGCTGTGCAGCAGCTGAATCGTGTTTAATTGTCCTCTCTGTTTGTTCAGATGGAATACTGTGAAAAAAGCACTTTAAGAGACACGATCGATCAGGGCTTGTATCAGGACGTCAGTCGCCTCTGGAGGCTCTTCAGGGAAATCCTGGACGGTCTGTCATACATCCACGAACAGGTGAACGGGTGAATCTGCCTCACCTTTTTTATTTTTACATTTTTATTTTTTTTTTTATTTGTAGTTTGTCTTTATTTACTTTTCATTTTTAATATCATTTATTCCCAACAAATCTGATACCCACCTGAATATTTTTTGGTTGTACTTTTTTTTTTTTTTTTGGTAAATGTTTGATTGTTGATTCAGTTCAAACCTCAGTGCGGGTTTGTGAATCATTTGATTCAGTTCGGGACTTCGGTGGGGGTTCACGAATCATCTGATTCAGTTTAGGACTTCAGTGCGGCTTCGCGAATCATTTGATTCAGTTCAAGACTTCAATGGGGGTTCACGAATAGCTTGATTCATTTCGGGACTTTGGAGCGGATTCGCGTAACATTTGAATCGGTTTGGGAGTTCAAATTGCAGATCGCGAATCATTTGATTCAGTTTAGGACTTCAGTGCGGCTTCGCAAATCATTTGATTCAGTTCGGAACTTCAGTGGGGGTTCATGAATTGCTTGATTCTCTCCAGGACTTTGGAGCCCTTTTGTGAATCATTTGATTCAGTTCAGGACTTTAATGGGGGTTCACGAATAGCTTGATTCATTTTGGGACTTTGGAGCGAATTCGCGAAACATTTGAATCAGTTTTAGGAGTTTAAATCACGGATCGCGAATCATTTGATTCAGTTCGGGACTTCAGTGCGGCTTCGCAAATCATTTGATTCAGTTCGGAACTTCGGTGGGGGTTCATGAATTGTTTGATTCACTTCCGGACTTTGGAGCCCGTTCACGAATCATTTGATTCAGTTTAGGACTTCAGTGCGGCTTCACGAATCATTTAATTCAGTTCGGGACTTCGGTGGGGGTTCATGAATCACTTGATTCTCTCAAAGCTTTTTGGAGCCCATTTGCAAATCATTTGATTCAGTTCAGGACTTCAATGGGGGTTCACGAATAGCTTGATTCATTTCAGGACACTGGAGCGGATTCGCGAAACATTTGAATCAGTTTGGGAGTTCAAATTGCGGATTGCGAATCATTTGATTCAGTTCAGGACTTCAGTGTGGCTTCGCGAATCATTTAATTCAGTTCGGAACTTCGGTGGGGGTTCATGAATTGCTTGATTCTCTCCAGGACTTTGGAGCCCATTTGTGAATTATTTGATTCAGTTCAGGACTTTAATGGGGGTTCACGAATAGCTTGATTCATTTTGGGACTTTGGAGCGGATTCGCAAAACATTTGAATCAGTTTGGGAGTTCAAATCGCGGATCGCGAATCATTTGATTCAATTCGGGACTTCAGTGCGGCATCGCAATTCATTTGATTCAGTTCAGGACTTTGATGTGTTTTTTTTTATTTAAAATGTTTGATTACTTATTTAAAAAATCTGATACCTTTTTATTTTTAATCAAGTCTTTGAAATAACAATGCTATAATCAACAGGGAATGATCCACAGAGACCTGAAGCCTGTCAACATCTTTCTGGACTCTCAGGATCACATGAAGATCGGAGACTTCGGCCTGGCGACGGATCACCCCGCTAATGTGGTACTGCATGCGCTTTATGCATGTTCAGAATGTGTGCATTGTGTGCATGTGTTGATAAATAACTGAATGTGTGCCTAACAGCAAAGCAGTTCTGATCCTTTATATAAGCATTGAACAATGCATGTTCAGAAAATGCATTTTTCTAGGCAAAGCTAGCTAAAGTCTGTTTCATAATGTCATTTGTTTTAATGTGGTGTGTTTCAGGCTGCAGGTAAACTGGAGATGGAAGAAGGCAACTCAGGGTTTGCCCTAAAACAAGATCCAACAGGTAAAATACTCTGATTAATTACTTTAAGTGTTTCCTTCCATTCTGTTCATATTTGCCTCTTCCAAAAGCAAATAATGCAATAATTTGTTTGACAATTGTAGCAATTGTTTATTAAAACCATAAAACAGGGCTTAACAGTGAGAGTATTTCAGTAGCATTTGTTATTGGAAATAGATGTGAGAACTGTGAAATATATTTAGAATTGTGTGCAAAAGTCCTTAAAAAGTATTTAAAAAAAATAAATAATAATAATAATTACACAATTATTAAAGTTTTAAGTTTTAAATGCAGTTTAGAATAAATCTCTTTGCTTGTCTCCTTGATCATAAAAAAATCATAAAAAATAATTAATTTTTAAATAGTAATTTAATTAATTAATTTAATGATTAATTAACTTTGAGTAGTCATTTATAACTCATTGCTGTAAACAAATTGTTGATTTCCCAGATAACTTGACTGGTATGGTTGGTACGGCTCTTTATGTCGGTCCAGAGGTTCAAGGAAACACTAAAGCCACTTATAACCAGGTACTAAACAACTTTTATCAAGACTTAATGTCTGTATACAATGCTTTCCATTACTGATTGTCATTTTCAGTTTTCATGTAAAATTTAATTAAAATTGTATTTTTTTATTTTTTTATATTATAAAATAGTTTTTCAAATATACACACTGCTGCTCAAAAGTTTGGGATCAGTACGATTTTTTATGTGTTTTAAAGAAGCTTTTTATGCTCATCAAAGCTGTGTTTATTTTAAAAAATATTGTGAAATATTATTACGATGTAAAACAGCATTCAGTGTCACATGATCCTTCAGAAATCATTCTAATATACTGATTTATTATCAGTGTTGGAAACAGTTGTGCTGCTTAATATTTTTTGCAACCTGCAATACTTTTTTCATGATTCTTTAATGAATGAAAGGTTAAAAAGAGCAGCATTTGTTTAAAATAGAAAGGTTTTCTAACAATATACACTACTGTTCAAACATTTGGAGTCAGTAAATTGATATTCTTTCCTTTTTTTTGAAAGACATTAATATGTATATTCACCAAGGATGTGTTAAATTGATGAAAAGTGATTAGCATAGATTTACACTGTTAGAAAATATTTATATTTTGAATAAACGCTGTTCTTTTTAACTTATTCATCAAAGAATCCTGAAAAAATAAATCCCAGGTTCCTAAAAAATATTTGGCAGCACAAGTGTTTCCAACATTGAAAATTCTAATAATAAATCAGCATGTTAGAATGATTTCTGAAGGATCATGTGACACTGAAGACTGGAGTAACAGCTGATAATAAATAATATTTTAAAGTATATTAAAATAAAAAACTTTATTTTATATTGTATCAAGGTTTAACAATATTACAGTTTTTTTTTTCTGTATTTTTAATCAAATAAATACAGCCTTGATGAGCAAAAGAGACTTCTTTTAAAAACATGACAAGTTTTACTGATCCCAAACATTTGAACATATAGTTTTTAATAACAATTTTTATATGTATTAGTTTAAGTTATTTTAGTACATCAAGTCTGTATTTTTTAATGTTTTATCTAATAATAATCACCCTGGTGTTTGTGTCTCTGTAGAAAGTGGATCTGTTCAGTCTGGGCATCATCTTGTTTGAGATGTCCTACAGACCCATGAACACAGCGTCTGAACGCATATTTGTGCTCAGTCAACTCAGGAAAGTGAGTCTCATCAAACACAACAGACTTTCATCTGTTAGCGGAGAGACTGATTTATTTATTATTTATTATTATTTATTATTTATTTCACATTGTGTCTCAGAACTAATGCTTTAGATCTCCATTGTTCATTTTTTCCAGTAACTTTTTCAGTTTTACACTCTAATGACAATGCACAGATTCATT
>NC_133381.1:2535270-2575270 GCF_049309525.1 Garra rufa | reverse complement strand
GGTATTCATGTGTTTTTAAAAATAAATAAATTTTGAAATATACTTTTAAATATTAAACTGAAAAGCACCAGTAGGTGGAAGTGAGTCACTGTCATGATTAGTGAGTCATTGAATCATTGATTCATACAGCTGATTCATTCAGAAACAGGGCAACTGACTGTCCTTATGAATGGGTCACTGAATCACAGACTCACTTGATTTGTTCAAACAAGTGATTATTCTAAAATGAAGCAAGTGATCTTCTTTATGAATAAATCACTGAATCATTGACTCACTGGATTCATTCAAACAGCTGATTCATTTCAAAATGAAACAAATGACTGTCTTTATGAAAGAGTCACTGAATCATTGACTCACTCGATTTGTTCAAACAAGTGATTCATTCTGAAATAAAGTGACTGTCTTTATGAATGAATCACTGAATCATTGACTCACTTGATTCGTTCAAACAAGTGATTTTTTTTCTGAAGTGAAGCAAGTGAATGAGTTTGTGAATGAGTCACTGAATTACTGACTCACTTGATTCGTTCAAACAAGTGATTCATTCTGAAATAAAGTTGAGTGACTGTCTTTAAATGAGTCACTGAATCACTGACTCACTTGATTCGTTCAAACAAGTGATTTTTTTCTAAAATGAAGCAAGTGCATGAGTTTATGAATGAGTCACTGAATCATTGACTCACTCGATTTGTTCAAACAAGTGATTCATTGTGAAATTAAGCAAGTGACTGTCTTTAAATGAGTCACTGAATCACTGACTCACTTGATTCGTTCAAACAAGTAATTAATTCTGAAATAAAGTTAAGTGACTGTCTTTAAATGAGTCACTGAATCACTGACTCACTTGATTCGTTCAAACAAGTGATTCATTCTGAAATAAAGTGACTGTCTTTATGAATGAGTCACTGAATTATTGACTCGCTTGATTTGTTCAAACATGATTTTTTTTCTGAAATGAAACAAGTGAATGAGTTTATGAATGAGTCACTGAATCATTGACTTACTTGATTCATGCAAACAAGTGATTCTTTCTGAAACGAAGCAAGTGACAGTCTTTATGAATGAGTTTTGCTGAATCATTGACTCACTTAATTCGTTCAAACAAGTTATTCATTCTGAAATGAAGCAAGTGACTGTCTTTAAATGAGTCACTGAATCATTGACTTGATTCATTCAAACAGTTGATTCTTTCTGAAACGAAAAAAATGACTGTCTTCATGAATGAGTCATTGAATCATTGACTCACTTGATTTGTTCAAACAGCTGATTCATTCATATGGACTCACCACTGTGTGTTGTTTAGAGATGCTCATCAGTTATGCTATGCCTTTTATCGGAACTATTTTCATTTGTGAAATTTACAGTCAAAATTGAATCTAAAATATAACACAATATGAAATTCGTGTTTATTGAACTGTTGTATAAATCAGTGGAGCAGATATTGGGGACAAACAGCACTCCTGCTCATGTAATATTGATCAACTAAATCATATGATTTAAATATAAGAGGGTAATTTATTTTTTGCATTCATATCTTGAATTTTTGGTTCATATAACTGCATTTTATTAGACTCCACTCCGTCAGTCGTCGGATAAATCGACAGCCCTAGTTTATTATAATCTTGTTATAATCTTCAATATAATCTCAGAACTTTTATTGTTCCTATAAATGCAGCACACATGACGTAAATGCCGTGTCTGTTTGCCGTCGCTCAGGGGTCAGAGGGGATGAAATGCTGCTGTTGTGCGTTTATGAGCACAATAAATGTCAGAGGAAAACATGTCTGGTATTGTTTGTGTTTATGGTGAATTATAAAGCTGGTATATTGTGGAGCTGAAGGGAAGTGAAGAAATGTTCTCTAATATCCTGTTAAGACAAACCATATTTGCAGCATATTTTGTTTGTTTTTTGATTGTGCAACAATGTATGGCTGTGAACATCAGCAATCTGTGCTTGGAAGAGACTGTAAAACCAAAATCTGGCCAAGCTACTGTTAATTTAAAGTACTTAAACTACACTTTAGGGGAAAATTAGTTGGCTATGATACAAGAAACAGCACTGATGTTACTTAAAGGAACAATATGTGCTTGTAGGCTCTAGCAAAAGATGGAAAGAGGTTAAGAAATATGGATTCAAATGTGGATTTGATTGAAGGTGATGTTATCAAACCTACATGCACACTTTTAGACTAAAATAGCTAAAAATTGAAGATTACAGAAATTAACTTTTTAAACAAACTTGCCAAAATGAATCATGTTGTTAGTTGCTCAACTACACTGGTTGAATTTAGCAAACGCAGTTCGATACTATGCTACAAAGTATATATGTCTGGGGACACTACTGAGTTATAGATCAAACGAATCAGTGAGTATTTGAATGATCTTTTCTTCACAGAAATTAACTTTCTGAACAAACTTGTTAAAATGAATCATGTTGTTAGTTACTGAACTACACTAAGTAGTTAGATACGATGTTACAATACGTCTGGGAACACTACTGAGTAATGAATCAAACAAATCAATGAATCTTTGATTTTTTTTTTTAACTGGTTCATTGCAATCTTCTCTCCAAATGAACCAGTTTACTAAAACATGTTGTTAGTTACTCAACTACACTGGTTAAATCTAGCAAGAGTACAAAATATATACTTCTGGGAACACTACTGAGTAATGAATCAGTGAAATCCATGGAAATGAACTTTCTGAACAAACGTGCTAGAATGAATCATGTTGCTATTCCTGTTGTTGTTGTGATGAGCTGTTCTGATTGAACATGTGTCACTATCTGTGTGTTTTCCAGGTGCGGTTCGACTCCAGACGCCGCTGCTCTTGCCCAGGAACAAACGTCTGTATGAAGGATGTGAGACGGCCTGTTTCATGGATCACAGCGGCATGCTGGTCTCTCTGCCGTACGATCTGAGGGTGAGATGAATCGTTCCCGCTCTCCGCAGACCTCGTGCCAAACCAGTGAATGAGTCAGAAGATGACTGTAGTAATATGCATAAAAATGGTCTAAATCACGTTTCTCTCTCTTACTGTCTCTCTGCAGCTGGCGTTTGCTCGGTTTGTGGCCAGAAACAACATTTCCCATCTCAAAAGGTATTCTGTGCATCACTTTCGAATATTTTACAGCTGACTAAACACTTTAGTAAGTCCCATGTTTCTGGTCTGTTGTTTATATGTGACCCTGGACCACAAAACCAGTCATAAGGTTAAATTTGACAAAACTGAGATGTATACATCATATATACATGTCATATAGCTCAATAGATAAGCTGTCTATTGATATATGGTTTGTTAGGATAGGACAATATTTGGCCGAGATACATCTGTTTGAAAATCTGGAATATAAGGGTGCAAAAAAATCTAAATACTAAGAAAATCACCTTTAAAGTTGTCCAAATTAAGTTCTTAACGATGCATATTACTAATCAAAAATTACATTTTGATATATTTATAGCAGGAATTTTACAAAAAAATCTTCATGGAACATAATCTTTACTTAATTTCCTAATGATTTTTGGCATAAAAGAAAAATCAATAATTTTGACCCATACAATGTATTTTGGGCTATTGCTACAAATATACCCCAGCGACTTAAGACTGGTTTTGTGGTCCAGGGTCACATATATAGACTCATTATAATAATCTACTGGTCAAAAGTTTTTGAAAGAAGTCTTTTATTCACCAAGGCTGCATTTATTTAATCAAAAACTATTTTTACCATTTAAAACATCTGTTTTCTATGTGGATATCTGTTAAAATGTTATTTTTCTGTGATCAAAGTTGAATTTTCAGCATCATTACTCATCTTCAGTGTCACATGATCCTTCAGATCATTCTAATATGCTGATTTGCTGCTCAGGAAACATTTCTAATTATCAATGTTGAAAATGAAAGAAATTCATATTTTTATTGTGAAGAATGCATGAAAATGATCAAAAGTGACATTAAAGACATTTATATTATTCCGAAAAATACTGTTCTTTTGAACTTTCCATTCATCTGTGAATCCTGAAAAATAAAATGTACAACAATTTCCACAAAAAGATATGGCAGCACAACTGTTTTCAACAATCAGATCAGGATCATTACTGTTATTTTTACTGTATTATACAGCCAAAAACAAATTTGGCCTAATAATACACATTAGGTTTTGTTTGTTATTATTAGTGCAAGGCATATATAATGCGGTCCTGATGTGATGTGTTTGTTCCTGCAGGTACAGTATCGAGCGCGTCTACAGGCCGAGGAAGCTGAATCGAGTTCATCCCAGAGAGCTGCTGGAGTGTGCGTTCGACATCGTGATTCCCATCAGCAACAGTCTGCTGCCGGACGCCGAGGCTATTTACACCGTATCTGAGGTCATACAGGAGTTCAGCGCGCTGCAGGTAACACACGACTTCACCACGTCGTCACCCGCATTAAACATACAAGTACAAATGTTTCAAAAAGCACACAGTTTAGAAACTGTGTCTGATGACCTTTGTTCATTTTTAGGACAGAAACTACACCATCCACCTGAACCACACGAGTCTGCTGAAGGCCGTTCTGCTGCACAGCGGCGTCCCAGAAGACAAACTCACACAGGCCTCCAACATACTGTGTGACGCCATGGTGAGAAACACAAGATACGGCATTAAATGAGACGCTTGTGATGCTGCAACAGTGTTTTCCACTGGATCATGAGGTTTAAAATATAATTTCTTTCTGTGATGCAAAGTTGAATTTTCATCAGCCGTTACTTTGGTCTTCAGTGTCACATGATCCTCCAGAAATTATTTTAAAATGCTGATTTATTATTAGATATATCTGTATTGGAAACAGTTGTGCTTCCAAATATTTTTTTGGCAGCTGTAATACTTTTTTCAGGATTCTTTAATGAATAAAATGTTAAAAAGAGCAGTCTTTTCTAACAATTTAAATCTATGCTGTCATTTTTTTTAAGACATCCTTGCTGAATAAAAGTAATAATTTCTTTCAAAAACGAAAGAATAAAAATTGCTGACCCCAAACTTTTGAACAGTAATGTACATTGTTAGAAAAGATTTTTATTTTAAATAAATGCTGTTCTTTTTAACTTTTTATTTATCAAAGATTATTAAGAACAACTGTTTCCTGGACTTCTTTGAAAATCTATTTTAAAAAGCATTCAAACTCTTACTGATCCCAAACTTTTGAGCAGCAGTGTATATGCACACACACACACACACACACACACACACACACACACACACACACACACACACACACACAATTATAAAACAAATGCACTGTAAAATAATATTTTAATATTCTAATTTATAATAATATAAATATTATTAAAATAATATTGAGTATTTTAATTTATTTTTTAAATTTAATTATTTAATTTTACATTATTAAGATTTTAATAATAACTTTATACAGATTTTAAAAAAAAAAGTTGCCTATGACTATCAGCCACACCAGGTAAAACTTTTATTGTTGAGTGAAACAAAACACAAAGTTGCATCACATTTTATTATTACTTTCATAAATAATACCAGTAAATAAAATTAAACATTTGCAGACTTTGTAAATACTATAAACAAGTGAAAGCATGTAGGAAATGTACTGTACAAGTAACCCAAATGGGTGCATTTTATGATATAATTGCATTGTATAAGTTGCAATATTAAACTATTATGTCTACACTGCAGTACTACAGAGGCTATACTGAAGTTTTCATTTCTTAACTTGCAAGCTTGAGCTTTTATTTTGGCATAAAACTGCAGTTTCTTTGAAAATAGTTTTACAGACGTGTCTAATTACACTGCAAGTCTAGATAATTAATGTAAACGAAGTAGAGAAAACCTGTGGATGAAACATTACATTGTAGTTTCTAATGCAAAACTGCATCAAACATTCATAAATGAGCATCACAGGGCAAAATGATGAAGTGTGTTTGATATGTGACGTGTGTGTGAGCGGCAGCGACTGAGGTTCAGCGGGTTCATTCTGTTCTTATGTAACCTGTTTCTGTCTGTCTCTGTTTCACCTTCACACGCAGAGCGAGAAACTGACGAAGCGCGAAGTGGAAGCCAAATTCTGTAACCTGTCCTTGTCCAACAACAGCGTAAGTCAGTCACTCAGAGCCAGAACACCATTCTCTGCTCACCGTCCTCTGATCCTCCACAGCTGGAAACCCTTCTCTGTTAATGCTGTGGAGTGTTGGGTAACACGTCAAGCCTTTATATAATGCATAATAATAATAATAACTAGATAAAGTTAGGTTGGCTTGAGAAAGCCTAGCTTGAAAGTTTAAAGCAGCTGTAAAAGCTTAAAGTTTTGAACTTTATATAGATAGATTAGATGATGCTAGCATGATTCTAACTTCTTTCTAGCATGTTTAGTATGTTTCTAGCATGATTAGCAAGTTACTTGCATTTTGAATGTCATTAGCAAGTTGCTAAAATGTTTCTAGCATGATTAATAAGTTGCTAACATGTTTCTAACATGTTTCTAGCATGATTAGCAAGTTGATAACATGTTTCTAACCAGACTAGCAAATTGTTAGCATGTTTCTAACATTATTAAAAAGTTGCTAGCATGTTTCTAGCATGATTAACAAGTTGCTAACATGTTTCTAACATGTTTCTAGCATGATTAGCAAGTTGATAACATGTTTCTAACCAGACTAGCAAATTGTTAGCATGTTTCTAACATTATTAAAAAGTTGCTAGCATGTTTCTAGCATGATTAACAAGTTGCTAACATGTTTCTAACATGTTTCTAACATGATTAGCAAGTTGCTAACATGTTTCTAACCAGACTAGCAAATTGTTAGCATGTTTCTAACATTATTAAAAAGTTGCTAGCATGTTTCTAGCATGATTAGCAAATTGCTAACATGTTTCTAGCCCGACTAGCAAGTTGTTAGGATGTTTCTAGCCTGACTAGCAAGTTGTTAGCATGTTTCTAGCTTGACTAGCAAGTTACTAACATGTTTTTAGCTTGACTAGCAAGTTACTAGCATGTTTCTAGCCTGACTAGCAAGTTGCTAACATGTTTCTAGCCTGATTAGCAAGTTTCTAGCATGTTTCTAGCCTAAATAGCAAGTTGTTAACATGTTTCTAGCCTAAATAGCAAGTTGCTAACATGTTTCTAGCCTGATTAGCAAGTTTCTAGCATGTTTCTAGCCTGACTAACAAGTTGTTAGCATGTTTGTAGCCTGGCTAGCAAGTTGCTAACATGTTTCTAGCCTGATTAGCAAGTTTCTAGCATGTTTCTAGCCTGACTAGCAAGTTGTTAGCATGTTTCTAGCTTGACTAGCAAGTTACTAGCATGTTTCTAGCCTGGCTAGCAAGTTGTTAGCATGTTTCTAGCCTGACTAGCAAGTTTCTAGCATGTTTATAGCCTGACTAGCAAGTTGTTAACATGTTTCTAGCTTGACTAGCAAGTTTCTAGCATGTTTCTAGCAAGTTGCTAGCATGTTTCTAGCAAGTTGCTAGCATGTTTCTAGCTTGACTAGCAAGTTGCTAGCATGTTTTAGCATGATTGACAAGTTACTAGTATGTTTTTAGCATGGTTGTAGTTGCTAGGTTTGGAAAGTGAAATAGAAGAATAATAATGAGTTTAGCCAGCAGGTCAGTGTATAGAGTTTAACTTCACTGCAGATCTTAAGTTGGTTGTTTGTGGTCGTTTCATGCGTTGTACTTTCCATTCAAATACTTGTAGAACGATAAAGGCTTGTGGTGTTCTCACCTGAATTAAAGCTGTGTTGTGTGAAATCTGCTCAGTTGCAGACGCTGTATAAGTTCATCGAGCAGACGGGGGATCTGCAGGAGCTGCTTCCTCTCATCAACTCACTGATCAAACAGAAGAGTTCAGCCGTGGCTCAGATGGCCAAACAGGGCCTGAAAGATCTAGAAGAAGTCATAAACCTCCTCAACAAACTGGCCGTTAAACTGCAGGTGGGACTCCTCTGTGTTCATTCATTTAGATCATCGGGAATGAGGGGAATGTTTGATATAATAAAACCAAAATCATGATATAAGTTAGGATTGGATTAAATACGTGTTTCAAAGGGAAGCTGTTTTCCATCCAGATTTGTTATAGTTAATTAAAACAAAACTAATTTTTTTTTATTTTTAAACGCATGTATATAGTTTTGATTAATAATTATTAATTATTTTAGTGTTATTTTATTACATCAAGGTAAACTAAATTAAACGGATATGAAATAAAATAATTTAAGTTTTTAAAATATTTTGTTATATTTTAACAATTATTTCAACAAAATATCTTAGTTAACTATAACTAAAGACTACTATTTATTAATTATTTAATTTAGTTTAATTTGATGTACTAAAATAACAAAATAAAATAAAAATAAATTAAAACGATACAGATGCGTTTAAAAAAAAACTATTAAAATGTTAAAAGCGCATTACAAACTACTAAAATTTTAATTAAAATTTAAAGAAAAAAATCAATTTCAAATAAAAAATAAAGTGGTCCTAAAATAAAAATGGTTAATGTTTTAAATGTTTTTTAAAAATGTAATTGTATTTCGTTTTATTGTATTTCAGTTAACATTTATTTCAACAAAGTGTCTATTAACTGTTTATTAGTTATTTAATTTAGTTTAACTTGATGCACTAAAATAACTAAAACTAAAATTAAAATGAATCAAAACTATATAGATGCATTTAAGAAAAACTACTTAAAATGTTAAAAACAACAAAATTACTAAAACTTTAAATGAAATTCAAATTAAAACGGAAAAAAATGAAAAAGTTTTGAAATGAAGAAATTAAGACATTATATAAGTATTGTAATTTTACAGTTGTAATGTCACAATTATTATTTATTATTATTCTTAGACACTTTTTATTTTGCAATAAAATATAACAATAATATTTTTTCTTTAGCTTTTTTTATATTTTATTTTGTGTTATTTTGTATTATTATATAAATATAAGTAGTTTTTTTTTTTATTTCTATGTATTACATTTAATACATAATGACAAATTTTTTTTTTTTTTTTCAATTTTTAATAAAAAAAATCGCAATGAGTTCTTTTTTCCCCCAGAATCTCTACTTGTGTCCTCATCGTGTGAGTGTTTGTGTGTTTTGTAGGTGGTGGTGAATCTGGGTTTGGTCTATAAGGTCCAGCATCACTGTGGCGTCATCTTCCAGTTTGTGGCGTTCATCAGGAGACGCAAGCGCACCGTTCCTGACATCTTAGCGGCGGGTGGACGCTACGATCATCTGGTAACTTAAACACAAGTCACAATTAGACTTGTGAAAGCATTGAAGCATAAATGTGACCCTGGAGCACAAAACCAGTCTTAAGTCGCTGGGGTATATTTGTAGCAATAGCCAAAAATACATTGCATGGGTCAAAATTATTGATTTTTCTTTTATGCCAAAAATAATTAGGAAATTAAAGATTATGTTCCATGAAGATTTTTTTGTAAAATTCCTACTGTAAACATATCAAAATGTAATTTTTGATTAGTAATATGCATTGTTAAGAACTTAATTTGGACAACTTTAAAGGTGATTTTCTCAGGATTTTGATTTTTTTTGCACCCTCAGATTCCAGATTTTCAAATAGATGTATCTCGGCCAAATATTGTCCTATCCTAACAAACCATACATCAATAGAAAGCTTATTTATTGATCTTTCATATGATGCATACATCTCAGTTTTGTAAAATTTAACCTTATGACTGGTTTTGTGGTCCAGGGTCACATATAACTGACCTGTGCTGATGTTCCACACCAGATCATGGAGTTCCAGAGGCCCGCGGTGTCCGGGTCCGTCCTGTCGGCGGTCGGCGCCAGCATCGCTCTGGAGAAGATCTGCTCGGCCGTGGCCGCTGTGGAGGAAGCGGTGAGTGTCGGGCCGGTGTGATGCCGAGGTTTGGGTTTCAGATGTGCTGGTGTCTCGTCTCATGTCTCTGTGTGTCTGTCAGCCTCCTGTGAGCTCCTGTGATGTTCTGGTGGTTCCTGTGGGTCAGTGCTCCACCAGCAGAGCCATTAAAGTCACTCAGAAACTCTGGGCGGCTGGAGTCTCTTCAGACATCGTCTATGACGTCTCGCAGGTCAGTGTTAGAAAGTGTTGTTCTGTCCCAATCTAAAAAAACTACTACAACAACTTGCTTTGATTGGCTAGTTTGAGTTCGTTTTGTATCAGAATGACATCAATGTGAGAACCAGCAGCCGCTGTGGATCTTTAGTCTTTCTTTGCGCAAATGTGCATTCACAAGCTTTTTCATCAGCCAGATCCTTTGAGCTAAAACAGTCATTTAAATATTATTTACAATAATAATCAATACATTAACAACATTCACTTGTTTACGGTTCTCTGATCTTAATGGTCACATGACATATTATAATTACATTTTTTACAATTTTTAAAATTTTTCACTTTAATTTTGGTTAAAGTTTCAGTCATTTTTGTTATTTTAAGTGTTTTTGTTTTTATTGTTATTTTTTTTAATACCGTGCTTATACATTTCAATATATTAGTTTTAGTTATTTTAGTACTTTAAGTTAAACTAAATGTAAATGATAAATGTTGCAACTAGCTGAAATTAAATGTTCACTTTTTAATATTTCATTTGACTAATATTTAGCATTTTCAGTGTTTAGTTTTAGAAAACATTCATGCAGGTAAACAAATAAAATAGTTAATTTTTGTATTGAATTTCAATTTTAATATTTATTGTAATTTTGCATTTTATTTATTTTTTTAAATTATTTCTTCATTGTAAATTTACATTTATGATTTTAATCATTTTAGTAGATGTTTCATTTTGATTGTTTTATTTTAAAATTATTTATTGTAACTTAGCATTTTTAGTTCATAATATTTTTTGTTTTATTTTTAAATTGTTTCGTTATTTGAATTTGCATTCTTATGATTTTAATCATTTTAGAGCATGTTGAATTTTTTGCTTTTAGTTATTGTAATTTAGCTTTTTTTTGTTTTTTTGCATTGTTTTATTTCTTTATTTTAAGTTTACATTCCTATGATTTTACTCTTCTTTAGTAGATGTTTCATTTCGATTGTTTCATATTAAAATTATTTATTGTAATTTTGCATTTTATTAGTTTTTTCATTTTTAGTATTTTGTTGTTATTTTTGTTTTATTTGTTTTATTTTTTTAAATTATTTATTTATTGTCATTTTACATTCTTATGATTTTAATAATATATTTTTTTTTATGTTATGATGATTTTAATAAATTTTAAAAAAAGCATTTTCCAGAAAGTAAGTTGCACGACTTTAAGGTTCAAAATTGTATTGTTGAGAAGAAGAAAAAGCTGATATAAGTTGCATCTGTGTATATAATAACATTACATTCAGATGTAATGTAAAATACTGGTGCATAAAACAAAACATTTACAAACATTTCATTTTCTAGCAGTACTGAAATGAAAATTGTAAGTGTTTAAGTATGTAGTACTTTAAGAAGTATTTAAATCTAAGTATAAAATGGACTATAACTTGGTATATATTTTTCATTGTTTATTTTTCATTATTTATTTGCAATATGATTTAATTAATTTGGGACAGCTCACTGAAGAGAAAGCAGCAAAAATGCCACTGATTTGTCATATTAGTGCTGGTTTGTGTGAGTTCTGCAGGCTTGTGTATCATGAGAAGCCATTCCCAGTGTGTTGATGTGTGAGGATCAGGGTCAGCGCTAATGAAGCACAGAGTCGTTCCAGCGCTTGATTTCATTACACAAACAGGCTCCAATCTCTCTCCCTGTGAAGGACATGTGGCCAAAAGCTGTGAGAAGTTGGACGCACTGTTTGCTAAATCCACAAACACAGCAGCGGGGTTTAGAGGTCACAAAAACACACAATAACAGCCCGACTCAAATCTGGTGCATAATGACTACGGCTGACCATTTAAAGCGGTAATTTTTATGCAATTAATTAGTAACTTATTCTTATTCTACTTGTTCTTCGTTAGACATTTTTAAAAATCTTTTAAGCATTTTTTTTTTTGACATAATAGATGACATACTTTTAATAAAATAAGAAAAAGGCAAAAACAAAATTCCCCTGTAAATCACTTTGTAATATCACCTTGTAATGGGGAAGGCTAATTTTATTTTATAATTTTTTTTTAATCAGATATTTTGATTATTGATTTGATGGTGCTCCTGAAATGTTTGACTGTGCTTGCCCTTAAAATTAATAGAAAGCGTTGAGCCCTGAATAAAAAAAAAAAATACAGTATATATATATATATATATATATATATATATATATATATATATATATATATATATATATAATATTATTATTATTATTATTTTTGCAAAAAGGATCTTTTGAGAGGCAACTTTCCACCCAAAATACATGTGCAATTAATCTGTGATTAATTAGATTAATTAATCAGTACATCAATTAAAATTCATTACCCTTTTAATTCCACTGTTCACAATTGTGAGTAAAAAAAAGTCCAAAATGTGAGATATAAACTCAAAATTCTGAAAAAAAAAGTAAAAAAATGTGAGATTTAAACTCGCAATTCTAAGACAAAGGCTAAAATGTAAGATATAAATATGCATTTGTGAGAAAAAAATGTCCAAAATGTAAGATATAAACTTTCAGTTCTGAGAAAAAAAATGTCTAAAAAAAAAGCTTTAAACTCAACGCAAGATATAAACTTGCAAAAAGATCTTTTGGAAGGCAACTTCCCACCCAAAATACATGTGCAATTAATCTGTGATTAATTAGATTAATTAATCAGTACATCAATTAAAATTCATTTACCCTTTTAATCACAATTGTGACCGTATAAAAAGTTTTCATTTTCAAAGCTTTAAATGCTTTACTGACTGATGTTTCCTGCAAATAATTGAAAAAATAAAGGGTCTCAATTTAATATGTGCAGTTTCACATGATTAGTGCCAATTGTCACATGACCAGAGCAGTTTATTTCCTGTTTGCACCATGAGACCATGATGGTTGCATCAAAGCTTTCATAACATAAGGCTAGTAAAGTAGGTTAATATAAGATTTTTGGTGCACATTCTCTCTAAGGTGTTTAGTATTAATATATAAATTGCCATATATTCCATTTTGTTTAGTTTTGTCAGAGGATGAGGAAACATGTTGACGGTGGGATAACAGTGAACTTAGAAACCCAATGCAGTCGTTAGTGAAGATTGCACTCAAATGTTACAATGACAAAATGTTGCACTAAATCAAAAGTTCAAATGTTACAAATTAGTTACAACATTGATGTTGCAATACTGCCAGCACTAATAGAACAATTTGATGATATATGTTACAATAAAGTAACAATTTTGAAATAAGCTGATAATTATATATTTTTGTCTTTTATCTCAGTATTCCTTTCAATGTTGTGTAACATTGCATTAATTTTTTCTTATACATATTAGTAACCTTAGAATGTGATCAAACAGTTTAGAATAGCTGAGCTAAGATATATAACCATTTTTATGACTGGAGAAATATGTTAACTCAGTATATACATTATCCCACCGCTCACAATTTTTCACGCACTTTTCCAAAAAATAATGATTGATTATGCACATGATTTGGATATTTTCATGTCTGGGAAAAATGTTGGATTAAACAGGAATTTAACTGGAATATAAACATTTCTGAAAATTAATATCTGTTTATAATTCTTAGTTGCCGGTGGAGTTTATCAAAGTGTGTTTTTTGGGTTTGGATGTTGTTGAGCTGTTTGTCACAGTTTTGAGGTGTGTGTGTGTGTGTGTGTGTGTGTGTGTGTGTGTGTGTGTGTGTGTTTGTTTTTGTGACATATCAGGACACAAATTTGTGTAATAACATGGGTATGACATAGGTATTACAAGGAGAGGGTGACTTATGAGGACATTGCCCATGTCCCCACTTTTCAAAAGGCTTATAAATCATACAGAATACGTTTTTTTGAGAATGTAAAGATATGCACAGTCTCCTGTGAGGGCTAGGTTTAGGTGTAGGGAAGGTGTAGGGTGATAGCAAATATCGTTTGTACAGTATAAAAACCATTACGTCTATGGAATGTCCCCACAATTCACAAAAACAAACATGTGTGTGTGTGTGTGTGTGTGTGTGTGTGTGTGAGTGATAAAGCATAGAGAGACGCCTGTTTCTCACGGACTGAACCGGAGACAGTCATCACACTGTGTGCGAGATTGAATCAGCTCTCACACATATACACACATGAGTAAATAGATGCTTACAGACATCACTGATGTTCCCAATGTCAAACCTGCTCTGATTCTCTGTTCTCTCAGCAGTAGATCATTGTTTCTCTCACTCACAGTCAAACTGATTCTGACATCAACTCTAATGCTGGTCTGAACACCAAAAAAACTGTTCTTACTCCCTATTTCTGTCTTGTTTTCCACAACTAATATGTAAATCCGTCAGAGCGATTCCTCCCTTACTAAACCACAGGTGGTTATTTTTATGATGTTCAGCTCTAAACCACAGTCATTACATTTCTGGGTGGAGAATAAGCTTCTACTGATGGAGATTAATGAATCCTGATCTGCTCTTATGAATGCGGTCAGATGTTTGTGATAAAGATGAGTATTCTCCATTTGTGTCACAGTCACAGGAAGCTCTTCTGGAGCACTGCAGACAAGCTGGAATCACATTCATGGTGCTGGTGTCGGATAAAGAAGGAAACTACCTGAAGGTAAATCACATCAACACCTGCGCTGAAGTATGGAAGCGTATGGGTAGCGAAATTCAGTTTGAGATATAAAATCATAATTCTGAGTTAAAATGTAATTTCCAGGAAAAAAAAAGTCCAAAGTGTAAGAAATAAACTCGTAATTCTAAGTTAAAGGCCATAATGTCAGATATAAATGTGCATTTGTGAGAAAAAAGCCCAAAATGTAAGACATAAACTTTCAATTCTGAGAAAATAAAGACCAAAATCTAAGCTTTAAAACTCGCAGTTCTTAGAAAAAACGAAACAAAACAAAACACGACACAAGATATAAACTTGCAATTACAGGAAAAAAAAGTCCAAAACGTGAGAGATAAATGTGGATTTTTTGAGGAAAAAAAGTCCAAATGTAAGACATAAACTTTCAATTCTGAGAAAATAAACGAAAACGAAACAAAACAAAACAAAACACAACACAAGATATAAACTTGCAATTACAGGAACAAAGTCCAAAACGTGAGATATAAACTCAAAATTCTGAAAAAATAAAATAAAATTAGATTTAATCTTGCAATTCTAAGACAAAGGCCAAAATGTAAGATATAAATGTGCATTTGAGAGGAAAAAAGTCCAAAATGTAAGTAAATTCGCAATTCTAGTAAAAAAAAAAAACAAACAAACAAAAAAAACGCAAGATATAAACTTGCAATTACATAAAAAATATAAAAATATAAACAATATAAACTTTCAATTCTGAGAATTTTTTTCCCCAAAATCTAAGCTTTAAACTCGCAATTCTAAGAAAAAAAAAAACACAAGATATAAACTTGCAATTACATAAAAAAAACTCAAAATTAAAAAAAAAAATACAATATAAACTTTCAATTCTGAGAATTTTTTTTTTCCAAAATCTAAGCTTTAAACTCGCAATTCTAAGAAAAAACTAAACACAAGATATAAACTTGCAGTTACAGAAAAAAGGTTTAAAATGTTAGCTGTAAACTCAAAAGTCTAAAAAAAGGACAAAATGTGAGATATAAACTTGAAATTCTGAGAAAAAGAAAATTTGAGATATATAAATTTACAATTCTAATTTAACAAATAACTAATTGTGAGATATAAACTCATAATTCTGGGGGAAAAAAAGTCAAAAATGTGGTATATAAAATGTGATATGCAAAATGACAATGCAATAGGTAAAATAGCATTGTATTTCTTTAAATTTACATTTTCCTATACATATGTGCAACATTTAATGAAAAATGAAAATGAAAATTCAGTTCTATAATTTACATTTGCCATTTGCTACACTAGTTTCAATATGCAAAGCAAAAACAGTTTAACACTTTAGCAAAATTAAAATAAAAAATGCATTACCCAAAGTGATTAGACATGTTTTACACGTACAAGCAGAAACTGTAGTAAAATGATGATTTAAATGCTGTCGCACTGACGAGTGTGGTGATCTGACAGGCTCTCTTCTCTTCCAATCAGGTGAAGTCTTTTGAGAAAGACCGTCAGTCGGAGAAGAGAATTCCCGAGTCGGAACTGGTCGATCACTTCATCCAAAAGAGCCGGACCAAACTCTCAGAAGAGAGAAACAGGTGACATGTGTACGCTGATGCTTACAAGTGTAATCCTGTGTCAGAGTCCAGAGGAAACATCTAATGCTGTTCTTTCTCTCATTTTTGCTTGTCAGAGAGATTTCTGAAGGTGCATCTCTCCAGAATCCAAAGGGATCATTATTAGGAAACTCAGGTACGGGGTTTTCATGCAGAATCACAATCCACAATCTTGCCTTACAATCATTCTCATTTGATTTTAGGCCTGTTTTGCAAGCTATTGAGCAGTAAAAACAAACTAATTTCCTTGTTTAAAAAATATAGCAGCTGTACAACATGACAAAACATGAAGAAACTAAACTTTTTAGTCCAAAGTAGGGGTGACCAAAATCTTATTTCAGGCAAAATTTAAAATTGGCTGAAAATGTCGCATTCATGCCGTCTGAGATGTAGATTAAAAACATAAAAATATTTTTAATAATTTAGAAAATGTATATTTGTTTACAAAATGAATAAAGGCTTTTTTTAAATTCTTTAAAATTCATATGTGACTAATCAAATGTAAGTAATACATGTTAATGAAATCTGGGATTTTTGTTTTCATTTACCCTTGGAAACACAACAAAGAAAATCAAAATAATAAATACATTTGTATTCATTTGCAATCATTTGCTCATGATTTTTAAATTTACTTAATGGTGCATTTTTTTTATGGTGCATTTGATTAGTCACATATGAATTTTAAAGAATTAAAAAAAGCCTTTATTAATTTTGTAAAAATTATACATTTTCTAAATTGTTAAAATATTTTGACATTTTTAAATCAGTTTAATTTCGTATTATTTTTTAAAATGATTGTAATGGTTTTAAATTACATTTATTATTATTATTATTGTATTTTTAGCTGAATCAGTCCATTTCCAGGTTTATTATTCAGATATTTTTATAGATTTTAATGGCTGTATTTCCAAGTGTACATGAAAACAAAACAATCCCAGATTTTCAATGACAATCATTACTTACTTTTGATTAGTCACATAGGAATTTTAAAGACAATTGTCTAATTTGTGATTTAGCTACACTTGTTGCTGGATCCTCTGCAGTGAATGGGTGCCGTCAGAAAAAGAGTCCAAACGGCTGATAAAAACATCTCAATAATCCACAAAACCACTCCAGTCCATCAGTTAACATCTTCAGAAGACAAAAGCTCAAACAAATCCATCATTAGGATGTTTTGAACTAAAACACAATTACATAATCCATAATAACACTTCCTCCAGTGAAAAAGTCCATCTCCTATTGTCTCTCACATCAAAAACCCAGCCACATATTTGTTTAGAGCTGTTTATAGATTTGTCTAAATTCAGACCAGACCACTTTTTCACTGGAGGAAGCGTTATTATGGGTTATGGACTCAATGTATTTTAGGGAAAATGTCTTAATGTTGGATTTGTTTCAGCTTTTGTCTTCTCAAGACTGATGGACTGAAGTGGTGTGGGTTACTTGTGGATTATTGTGATGTTTTGATCAGCTGTTTGGACTCTCATTCTGACGGCACCCATTCACACTTCACACTTTTTTTGGCACTTGAAAGAAATGAAATGAATGTAAGGTTTGTCCAACAGATGTTGGAGTGAATCCTCATGCTTTGATCTTCTCATGTGTTTGGTGTCCATCAGGTGTGTCTGAATCACACGGGAGCAACACCATGAACGTGAACCTCGTCACGCCTGAGAAACTCTCAGCCAGCTCCCGACGGAGATACGAGACGCAGGTCGGCGCAATGATTTCACGTCTGACATCATGGGAAACATGCTTTCTTCCTCGTCTTGTACCTTTAAGGCCTGTAGAGATTCTCCTTCCCCTCACAATCACACATGCTTGTTTGTTTTAGGAACTTCCCATTAATCCACAGTAAACCTCAGTGTTGCTTTTGGCCAAGTTTCCCCTTGAAGTTTTCACACTCCATTGCAATCAAACATGGAGACGTCTTGAATCTGTGACCCAGCTCAATTGGTGTTTAATTCAGCATGCGAAAGCCTTTAGGACAGCGCTGACGCCCTTCTGAAATAATGATTGAGTCTGGTCTAGTGATGAGCAGCCAATCCCAACCCCTGCTGTTCTGTGCTCAGCTTTATTACATTCGATGAAAACTTTTGTTTTCTGTCCTTTTGCATCATGAACATCAGAGAAATTCTGTTTTTCAGATCCAGTCGCGATTACAGAATCTGAGCAGCAACTTGCAGAACAAGAGCAACGACATTGAAGTGCTGGCTGTGAGTATATGATGTCACTTCCTGCTCTCAGATCATCACGTTTGCAACAGTGCATTTTGGCAGACATTTTTATCCGAAATGACTAACATTGCCGATATTTGCCATTTTTAATGGCTTCGGAATCCGCCCAAGAATGCAGCAAATTACATTGTATTAAATGCATATATTAGGGGTCAACCAATATAACAGCTGAAATTTGTTATTTTTAAATAATAATAAATGTTAAAATTATAGTTATAATTCTAAATGATCATTTCTAAAATATTTAAATGATAAAAAAAAAGCTTTTTTATCAGGGTTGCAAAATACTATTATACCGATATGCAATATTGGAATTGGCCGATAATGGCTTTAAATGTAAAATATACGAAAAAACTAAATACACTAAAATAATGTTATGTTTTGATTCAAATGTTAAAAAAGCTTACATAAAAAAAATCACAAACATGACATTTGTCAATTTTAAATAATTTTTGTATACTGATTTATTCATTAATGTTACATTTTTCAGATTTTCAGAATTTTTACAATTCTTTTGCTTTAGACCATCTACAAATCTTAAATCTTAAAATAAAATTGAAGGTTACCACTGCATTTTACTGGAGAAAAAAAAAGAAAAAATTGATATGTAGTTTATTTATAGTTATTTTCAAAGCATCAGTGTGCTGTAATTATAAAATAACTTTTTAATTATTGTTTGTTCTTGTTCTTGTTCTTGTTAAAAACTGACCAAAATGAAAAATAATTTGCTTATAATTTGTGCACAAACAAAAAGAAATATATCGCTATCGGCCACAATGAGTTGAACAATATTGGCAAATCCAATATATTTTATAGTTTTTCTGCATTTCTAATTTTGACAAAAGTGGGACTTATTTTGACTTTGACAAGAATGCTGCAACTTACATTGAATTTAAGGTATACATTAGTGTTTAAACAATATATTTCCAAGGCCGATATTTGGCATTTGTAAAATAATCGGCACCGATAATTTAATTAAATTGGCGTAACATGGACTTTATTTGAGACTATTTGATTCCCAGTGCACACAAACTTGTCAGAATACTGAGTACACTTAGTTATAGTGTTTACTTCCTTTTTATTTGGGTTTTAACTAATTCTTTATTTGTGAAAAATGCTGTTACAGGATTACAAAAAACAAGAAGTTGGTCAAGCATAAATCCACTTATTTGAAGTTCTTTTTTAATATTTATTCATTTTACAGTAAGTTTATAACAATACATTTCATTGCAGCTATTGTTATGCATCTTATTTAAATTAAATAGTATTATATCGTATATAACAGCTTTATCATCTTATCTGCCAACATCTCTTTAAAATATCGTCAAAAGATCAATTTTATGAGTTCATGCATTTCTTTTTGCTATTTGTGTTTTTAACTCTTTATTTGTGAACATACTGTTATATTATTACAGAATGTAAGTTAAACTAAAAAAATAAAAATAAATTAAAAATTCAAATCAAATAAAACAATGCTTTGGTGGCAGTCAAGAATTACCTTTTTTATTATTAACTTCAATAAACTAAAATAAAAAGAATTCATTTCATTATTGTCTTTGATAGTTTGTATTTTTAAAGGATTTTATAGTTCTAAATTATATTTGTGCATGATTTCAAATTCATTTATTAATTATTAGCTACTTTTTGAGCAAGTTAAAAATAAAATCTATGCATTCATGCCTTTTTTTGTCCTATTTGTGTTTTAAACCTTTTTTTTATTTGTAAAAATACTGTTATATTATTACAGAATGTAGATGCTAAAGCAGAAATCAATTCCTTTCACAGATTTAATTTAAAAAAAATTCTAATTGTGTTTTCAAATTGATTTAATGCACAATTATTTAATATTAATTACTGGAATTTCAATGCATCTTATTTTAATTGAATATAATATATATTATCTTTATATTGTCCATCTGCTCTCTAAGATATTGCAGTCGGTTGCTCAGTTGTCAGCTCATGCATGATTCCTGCAATTCGAACCTGTGACCTTGGTGTTGCAAGCACCATTGCAAGACTAATTTCTCATTTAGCATTCTCACAGAATTTGGATCTCCCAGTGAAATGATGAACTGATGTGAGAGGCGTGAACACTTGTTAGTGACATTCACATCGCTGGCATATTTAGCTAATTAGTGGTTTTGTGGGGAATAAAGCGGTTTGCTGTTTCTCTCTGTTATTACACACTTTACAAAACTCCCTTTAACCCCAAGTTACGGGTTCAAATCTGAGTTTGTCCCTGAGCCAGAATCTCAAGATCAGGAAGCAGAACCACCTTAAGCTGTTCAGACAGTCTGATCAACATCTGAAGAGCATGAGAACAAAGCCTGTTTCCTCTTATGCTTCTTCTGTGGCATATTTGCTCCAACTTTTACCCTTAAACACTCATTTCAAGCACTTCCTGTTGACGGGTACGCCGTGTTTATATGGCACCGTGTCCGTCTGCGCTTTTCTGGAGATAAGCCTCCATTGTGTCTGCGAACCTGACCTTCACAATCTCTCCTGTCGCATTCCTCCGCAGGTCGATCTGCCCAAGGAAACGCTCGTCAACTTCCTGTCCCTGGAGGTTAGTGCCGCCCGCTATTATTATTATTATTATTATCAGCTATTCTGAGGAAATACACAACATTCCAGTGGAACACAATGGGAGAAAGCGGAAGAGAGGGGGATCCTGTCTGCTGACAGCAGGACGAGGGCTTTCCTCGTGATCAGGGAAACCCTCTCCTTCAACACCCATGAGTCACTGCAGCGGAGAACAGCCTGTTCATGTCCTTTAGCCAGAACAACAACAGCAGCTCTGTGGAAACTCTGATACGTCCTGGATCTAAACAAACAAACCTAGCAACTACAGTCATGTTACTGACACGCTAATCAGCCTACAGACATGATAACATGCTAAAAACAGACTACTGATGCTAACATCATGCTAGCGACATTCTAATAACAGGCTAATCATGTTTGAAACATGCTAACGACATGCTAATCATGCTAGAAACAGACTACTGATGCTAACATCATGCTAGCGACATTCTAATAACAGGCTAATCATGTTTGAAACATGCTAACGACATGCTAATCATGCTAGTAACATGCTAGTAACTTGCTAATCATGCTAGAAACATGCTAATCATGTTATAAACATGTTAACAACATGTTAATCGTGCTAGAAACAGACTACCGATGCTAACATCATGCTAGCGACATTCTAATAACAGGCTAATCATGTTTGAAACATGCTAACGACATGCTAATCATGCTAGTAACATGCTAATAGCTTGCTAATCATGCTAGAAACATGCTAATCATGTTATAAACATGTTAACAACATGTTAATCGTACTAGAAACAGACTACCGATGCTAACATCATGCTAGCGACATTCTAATAACAGGCTAATCATGTTTGAAACATGCTAACGACATGCTAATCATGCTAGTAACATGCTAATAACTTGCTAATCATGCTAGAAACATGCTAATCATGTTATAAACATGTTAACAACATGTTAATCGTGCTAGAAACAGGCTACTGATGCTAACATCATGCTAGTGACATTCTAATAACAGGCTAGTCATGTTAGAAACATGTTAACAACATGCTAATCATGCTAGTAACATGCTAATAACTTGCTAATCATGCTAGAAACATGCTATTCATGTTAGAAATATGTTAACAACATGCTAATGAGGCTAGAAACATGTTAACATGTTAATCATGCTAGTAACTTGATAATCAACCTATTAATGCTAACATGCTAGCGACATTCTAATTATGCTAGTAACATGCTAATCGTGCTAGAAACATGCTACTGATGCTAACATCATGTTAGCGACATTCTAATAACAGGCTAATCATGTTAGAAACATGGTAACAACATGCTAATCGTGCTAGTAACATGCTAATCATGTTATAAACATGTTAACAACATGCTAATTGTGCTAGAAACAGGCTACTGATGCTAACATCATGTTAGTGACATAACAGGCTAATCATGTTAGAAACATGCTAACAACATCCTAAGGCTAGAAGCATGTTAACATGCTAATCATGTTATAAACATGTTAACAACATGCTAATCGTGCTAGAAACAGGCTACTAATGTTAACATCATGCTAGCAATATGTTAGTAACATGCTATTCATGTTAGAAACATGTTAACAACATGCTAATGAGGCTGGAAACATGTTAACATGTTAATCATGCTAGTAACTTGGTAATCAACCTATTAATGCTAACATGCTAGCGACATTCTAATTATGCTAGTAACATGTTAATGTTAGAAACATGTTAACGACATGCTAATCAAGCTATAAATGCTAACATCATGCTAGCTCCACATTAGTAACATGTTAATCATGTAAGAAACATGCAAAAAAACATGCTAGTTCCTTGCTTATCATGTTAGCAACACGCTATTGACATGCTAATCATGTTAGACACTTGCTAATCATGCTAGCAACATGCTATGTATCCATTTATTCATCCATCTGACGGACTATTGCCTTTAAAACATTCAAGGTTTAAGCTTTAAAACTGCTTTAAACTTCAATGTTTTTCAGACAGAAAACCACACCATTGTTTTCAACTTTTTCACACTTTCTGATCAGGCCTTTTCAAGCCGTTTTCAAGTTTGTTTTGGAACATTATAATGTTGTTACTGTCACGTCTGAACTATCGAATGCATCCTTGATGAATAAAACCATTCATTAACTTTTGGTTTTGTTTCACTTGATCAGAGTTTCCACAAACCGTTTGTGCAGCACATGGATAATAATCAGAGATGTTTGTTGAGCAGTAGATCAGTGTATTAGAATGATTTCTGAAGGGTCATGTGACGCTGAAGACTGCAGTAATGATGCTGTAAATCAGGCTGATTCCACATCTGACTGGATCTGCTGTTGTTTGTGTGTCAGTTTGACGGCGAGGAGCAGTTCAACTTCAGTGTGAAGACTCTTCTCTCTCGACTGCCCAAACAGAGGTACCTCAAATGCATCTGTGAGCAGATCCACCATTTCAAGATCTCCAAAAGGTCAGAGTTGAAGCCCATTCACACGACACAGAATAACTAGACTGAGAACTGCAGGAGTCCACATTTGAAGTGGACTAAAAAAGTTTTCCTAAGACAAGAACAGGTATCGGTTTGGTTTTAGGACAACTTTAATGAACGCTTTTGATCCACTTCAAATGTGAACTAGTGGATATCAGCCTCAATGTTTTGGTTTATTATAAACTCACTCTTCATGATCTGGAAAAAAGATTCTGAAATTGGTTCAAATCATTTGAGCGAATCAGTTTCATTTGATTATCTTTTGTCTTTTACCTCGTAGAAAAAAATACATCGGTGCTGCTGTGCATCACTGTTTTTGATGCTTTTTAGTCATTTGATGAGTTTTTGCTGTATGTCTGTAGAGTTTTTCTACATTTTATTTCAGTTTTAGTACATCAAGCTAAACAAAATAAAATGAAAAATGTTGCTTTGGCAGCTAGCTAGAATAAAATTATTTTAACCTTCTGCTGCTCTTCAGTCATTTTTGACCAAAAAATGTATCTTTTTAAGTTTAGTTTTCTCATCAAGTATAATTATTTTGTACTGCGGCCAAACAAAATCCAACTAAAATCTAATTTTTTCAGTATATATATATATATTTTTTTTTTTTTTTTTTTTTTGTGATATCAACCTCAAATTTGGAGCACAACTTGTTTAGATTTGGCTTTGATTTTCTCATTTTTGGACTAAAACATGTTTGGAAAATGTATATTTCATGTAATATTTGAACAGTGTTTTTATGGATTTTTTTTGTAAAAATAAACACATAATTTGTTTATTTTGTTTAAATTTTGTTAAATACTGCATAAATATAATCCCCAAAAATCCCCTAAATGTACAAAATATTAAATAAGAAAATGCTACTAAAAAGTAAAGCATTTCATTGACGTAAAATAATAATAATAATATTAATAATTATTATTATTATTATTTTAAAAAATTCCAAAAGTTTTCCAAAAGTTACCCAAAAATCCTGGAAAGTTTCCAAAAATTAAGCAAAGTTTCTGTCCCTTTGTAACCCTACCAAAGCATTATTTTTTTACATTTTACTTGATTTTGTTGTTGTTGTTGTTAATTGGTTTTAATATATATATATTGGAAAATATATATTTCATATTACATTTCGAACCCTGTTTTTAAGCATTATTTTTTTGTAAAAAATAAACTTGTAGATTTACGAAAGTTTAAGCTGGAAATGTAATTTTCAAGTTGATTTAAAAAGTGGTAACATTTTCATTTTCAAGTGTTTAACAGATAATAAATTAATTATAAATATTGCATAAATATAATTTAGTACCATAAAAAACACAACCAAACACAAATATAGAGCATTCATTTAATTGAAGTAAAAAAAAAAAAAATAATAATAATAATAATAAAAAGTTCCGCAAGTTTTCCAAAAGTTATCAACAAAAATCTTGAAAATTTTCCCCCAAAATTATGGAAAGTTTCTGTCCCTTTGTAGCCCTATCAAAGCATTAATTTTTATATTATGTTTCACTTTTATATCATATTTTTACATTTTACTTCAAAAAACATTTATTTTTATTGTTGTTAATAGGTTTTATCTAACTGTATTCCAAAGTTATCTTGAATAGTCTCAGTATCTTGTATCTTGGAAAACCGAGTACTACAAGCTAATTTTTTTGTAATATCAACCTCAAATTTGAAACACAACCTGTTTAGATAATTTCACAGTTTTAGAGTAAAACAAGTTCTGGAAAATGTGTATTTTATATAAAATTTGAAAAGTCTTTTTTTATCCATTTTTTGTACAAAATAAATGTGTGTATACATTTTTTTTTTTAAGTTTTTAATGTAACTTTTTTTCACTTCAGCAGTAATCTGCTAAATGTTATCTTTAAAAAGAGACCAAACTTTAGTCTGTGCTGAAAATCATTTAAGATTTACAATAGTTATAAACTTATAAAGTGGTTCACCGATAATAAATGAATTATAAATATTACGTAAATATAATTTAGTTCCATAAAATCCCCTAATAATACTATTAATAATTAAATAAATAAATAATAGTTAAAAAAAAAAAGATGGCAAGTTTCTGTCCCTGTGTAGCCCTACAAAAGCATTACGTTTTTTTTTATATTATATTTCAGTTTTATATTATATTTTCACATTTTACTTCAAAAAACATTTTTTTTTATTCTTGTTAATTGGTTTTATTAATTGTGTATCAAACTATTTTCCAAAGTTATCTCAAATAGTGTCAGTATGTTGTATCTTGGCAAAGCGAGTGTGAGTGTTTTATTGTTAATCTGACAGCGAGACCCGATCCGCTTTTCCTCAAGTGTTTCCAGACGCTTTTATTGAGGATCGTAAAACCTGATCCAAGAGCTGATGCTCATCAGAAGCTCTTTGTTCTCAGCGCAGGTGCTGAAGTCACGTCTGCTTTCTGTTTGACTCTTCACCCAAACTCCAGCCGCAAATCAACACGTTTGTAGCCCTAGTTTTGCCCCTCCGCTGAACAAATCAATGTGACGTTCCTGTGTTTGGGAACAATAGAGTCTCACTGGATTCTCTCAACAGTTGTTTCTAATTTCCTCATGAGCTTGTGTGTGTGTGTGTGTAGCTCATGTTGATTCTCAGAGTACGGTCATTTAGAAACAATGGAGAGATTGTGCAGCAGATATTAGGCAGAGTTCTTTCTCTTACAGACAGTTGTAAAAAAAATCCGTCCCGTGCAGGTCTCTAATCCAAGTCTACATCTAGCAATTTTTTTTTTTTTTTTTTTTTGCCATCGGAGTTTACATCTCACAATTTAGACCTTTTTTTTTAAAATTGAGTTTTCAATTCAACACATTTCGCAATTCATATATATATATATATATATATGAATATATATTTAAGCAATAAGGTACGAGAGGCCGTGCTGTATCATGAATAAATCACGGCTGAAGGGCGTTGTTAGGTACGACGCGAAGCGGAGTGCCTGCAACCCCTTCAGCCGTGATTTATTCATGATACAGCACGGCCTCAAGTACCTTATTGCTTTTATAAAACGGTTACCACACAATAAAAATATTAAAATCAAAAATATTAATTTATATATATTAAGTTGTAAGTTTTCATAAAGTAAAATCATTAACTGCCTTCCGCTGTAAAAAGTAGTCCCTAACTGCTGCAGCTGTGTTTACGTTGCTAAGGGTGGTTGCTAAGGGGGTTCAATGATACACAAAACCGTTGAGTGAAACGGTCATAGCCGTGCCGTATCATGAATACGACACAGCTGCTGACCAATCAGAATTGAGGAATGGAACTAACCGTTTTATAAATATATATATATATATATATATATATATGAATTGTGAAATGTGTTGAATTGAAAACGCAATTGTAAAAAAAAATACATATATTGAAAGTTTACATCTTGAAAATTCAGACTTTTTTTTTTCAGACCTTTTTTCATATTGAGTTTTTCAATCCACGTTTACAATTTATTTTTCACAAGTAAATTTTTTTTTTGGCCAGGTAACAATCCAAGTTTACATTTTGCAATTCTAATTTTTTTTCAGACTTTTTTTTACAGTTGCAAGTTTACATCTACCAACTGTTTTTTTTTTTTCTACAAAATTGCACTTTTGCTGTTTTTTTGGTTATTTGTGGTAAAATCAAGCTTTCATAGAAAGTAGCAGTTAAATATCTTATTCTTAATTTCTGAAATTTCATGACAACTGAAATTCAAGAAGTGAGGAAACTCAAATATCGTGTTGTCTTGATGTGTTTACCATGCTGTGGGTTGTGAGTTTGATGTTTTGTGTGTTTTCAGGGTGGCTGTGGTGGTTCTTTACAGCTACAGAGACGATTATTACAAGATCCTGCTCTGATTTCACTGCCCAGGCAAACACACTTCCTGTACACACTCTTTTTCTATGGAGGATTCATTGGCAAAGGCTGCTGAGTGTCATCTGAAGGGTCCATCAATAAATACTGTACAGTCCACAACTGAAGGAAATAAAATATTTTCCTGTATCACGTTGTCTTGCTTATTAATTCTTTCTTTAATTTGACTTTTTTTGTTTAGAATCTTCATCTGATAATAAAATTAATAAATCATATTTCAGCTTTATTTCAAGTAACAAAAATGTTTTCATGTGCCTGAACAAAAACATTTGTGGATTTTTTTTGTTGTTGTTAATATTCATAAGGTCTGATATATATTTATAATTTTAAAGCAACATTGATGAAAAGGCAAAGTTAGTAGTTATTTCAGGAAAAAGAAAATCCTCTTCAGATCAAAATGAGCAGAACCCAATAACTGGGGTTAACAAACATTTGTCACACAATCCATTTTTATTTGAAAAACAAGTGTACATGTTACAGCCGAACATCTATTGAGTCGTGGCAAAGGTCAAATAAATAAGAGGGCGATATAAAGCAGACAGACGGTTTATAAAATCTGTACAGCAGCTTTGGGTTTCTCTGCAACTTCACAGACCAGACAGAAATCAGTCACTTACTAGAGTTTAGTATTAATAAATAAATGTGAAAAAATAAATAAGATACTTTCCTCTACTATTTTTATGGTTTTTGTACATTTATCATTCGCTGTAATTCCCCTGCGAGCAGCTTTTTTTGAGAACAGTCTAAAACCCTCTGTTTCTTTTACTGAAGTCCCATTTAATGTTATTTAAAATGCAAAACTTCCTCCTCAGTATGGAAACCTGTTTCTGCCACAAAATAAACTCTTTTTGCGAGTTTATATCTCGGAATTCTGACTTAATTTGCAATAGTAAGTTTATATCTCGGAATTCTGATTTTATAAATTTGCAATTCCAAGTTTATTAATTTGCAATTGTGAGTTTATATATCAGAATTCTGACTTTATAACTTGCGAGTTTATTAGTTTGCAATTCCAAATATAGATCTCGGAATTCTGACATAATTTGCAATTGTGAGTTTATATCTTTGAAATCTGATTTTATAAATTTGCAATTGCGAGTTTATATTTTGGAATTTTGACTTTATAACTTGCGAGTTTATATCGGAAATGTGTTTATTAATTTGCAATTGTGAGTTTATATCTCGGAATTCTGACTTTCTAACTCGCAATTGTGAGTTCATGTCTTGCAATTCTGAGAAAAAAAAAGTCAGAATTGTGAGAAGTCGCAATAACCTTTTTTATTTTTTATTCAGTGGCGGAAACAGTCTTCTATACCTCAGTCCATTAACTGAAACTAAACAGCAAAAATGTCTTGTTCTGAATTTCAAGACAGCCATTATTAACATGTGAGAGTCTTCAGGACTTGAGTGGATCTGAAGTTCAGTTGGTTATGAACGAGGGGAACGTTTATTCCGGCCACTGCTCCATCACGGGGTTTACAAGCGACTAACAACAAACTACAAGTAAAACACTTGAACGAACAGAAATGAATAAACAGACTGGAGAGGTCAGGAAACACGTCTGTCCCATAAAGGCCTCAGAATATGATCAAAATCTCTTTTCTATGGTCCGTTTGGATCACACCAATGTCTCTGAAGGTCTGTTTGGTTTGTTTCTCCATCGTGGAATGACGCCGAACATCTTCACGTCCGTCCAACTGTGGTCCCGTCGAGGCGTTCTGACGCTCCGAACATCATAAAAACACTAAATAAAGCAGGAGATGTCAGGCGCAGTTCACAGTACTTGGTTGTTCTTGCGCCGGAGGCGGAAGCTCCAGGAGTCGCCGGCGTTCGGTAGGGTTTCTGGCCTCTGAAGAGCGTCCAGACGAGCTGTGAAACGACGCTAGCGCTGGACGTGTCCGTTGGCGAGTCTGGCGCGCGGGATGGCGATCCGCTCTCCGCTGGCGTCCGTCGGGAAGCTCGCGGCGCCGTCGCTCTTCACGCTCTGGAACTGACTCTCTCTGGACGGCTCCATGTACACCAGCGAACCCTTGTTCACGTGTTTCTGCAGGATCACCGTCTGACAGACAAACCGGAGACAAATGAAACTGACTTCTACTTTTCTTGTGATGCATATTGTTTTTAGAAAATGATGTGAATAGCTCTATTGGATGATTGGGGTGATTTTTGGGGGCGTGCAAAAAAGAAATAAAAAAAAATTGGGGGGCGGAGCACAAAAAAAAAAAAAAAAAGTAGTGCAAAAAAATTAAATGGAAAAAAATTTGGTGAAGAGTGCCAAAAATGAAAATAACTAATTTGTTGGGGTGAAAAATACAAAATAAAAATAATTAGTTGGAGAGTGCAAAAAAAGATATAAAAAAAATTGTGGGGAGCACAAAATTTTAAATAAATGATTTGTTGGGGAGTGCAAAAAATACAAAACAGAAAAAGAATTTCTTGGGGAGTGCAAAAAAAAAAAAAAAAAAAACAAGCTGGAGAGTACAAAAAAAAAAAGTTTTTTGTTTTCTTTTTTTTTGGGGGGGGGGCACAAAAAATAAATTTATTGGGGAGAAAAAAATACAAAACAAAAAAAGAAATGATTTGTTTGACAGTAAAAAATAAATAATTATTTGTTGGGAAGTGCAAAAAATAAATTAAAGGGATTTTTTTTGGGGGGGGGGATGCAAAAAATGCAAAAAAAAAAAAAAATTGGAGTGCAAAAAAAATAGAATAAATAATTTTGGGAAGAGTACAAAAAATAAAAATCATTTGCTGGGGAGTGCAAAAAAACGACAAAAAAATGTTAAGAGTGCAAAAAATAAAATGAAAATTAATTTGGTGGAGAGCGCAAAAAAATAAAGATTTCTTGAGGGTTCAAAAAAATTATTTGCTGGGAGTGCAAAAAATAAAAAATAACTGATTTGTTAGTGTGAAAAATACAAAACGCAAAAAAATACATGATGTTTGCAAAAAATAAAGATTTGTTGGAAAACAAAAAATAAACTAATTAGTTGTGGTGCATAATTACAAAATGATTCGCTGGACAGAAAAAATAAAAATAAATAATTTGGTGGAAAGTGCAAAAAATAAAGAAAAATAATTTGTTGGAGTGCAAAAAATAAACAAATAGCTGATTTGTTGGGATGGGACAATGCAAAAAATAAGCAAAAAAGAAAAATGATTTGGGGAGAAAAAAAAATATTGGGGAGTGCAAAAAAAAGGGTTTTTTTGGAGCAAAAAAAACAAAAAAATAAAAATAATTTGATGGGGAGTGCAAAAAAACTGCAAAAAATAAAACTGATTTGTTGGGATGAAACAAAAATAAATTATTTGTTGGACAGTGCAAAAAATAAGTACAAAAAAAAAAAATTTGTTGGAGAGTACAAAAAATACAACAAATCCTATAGTTTTTTCTCAGAAACGCATCACATGACAGAGTTTAAATGGGCTGTAAATGAAGATCATGTCGACTTTATGACAAAAGCAGTTGTTCTGCAGGAGTATTGTAGTATTATGTTCATATTTGACACTCATATGCTCTTCTTCAGAGACTCTTGGCCTTTATTTCAGCTTTAATGGCTCTGATGACGTGGTTCGTTCTCGAGTCGCTCACCTTCTTGGGTGCGCCGTAGCAGGACATCTGAACCCAGTTCTTCCTCCGGTTCACCAGGACGGCCACCATGAGGAAGATGACGACGGCCAGCAGGATGCCGGCCAGGATCCAGGCCGCCGATTGGTAGATGAGCGTCATCTCCGTCTGGCTCGGGACGTCCCGCGAGGGACCTTTACCATCTACACAGAGAACAGTGACGTCAGGAACAATCCATCTTGTAATATGGCAGTATTTCCAGCTCTGTATTGCCTCATCTAATCAGCGGAAACTAAAACAGCTCAGATTTTCCTCACACTGATGCTGTTTTCATTGGCTGCTGAGTCTCGTATTGTTCTCAGATCAATGAGACCAACACAAGACAGCACCTACTAGAAAATGAAGCATTAAATCATAAAATTAAAATAAATAAATAAAAGCACTAAAAATGAGGCATATAAAAACTAATCAAATAAAAAAGCTAATAATATGAATTAACACAATTACTAAACAGAATCATAAAAATGTAAATATATAAATCATTAAAAAAATACTTAAAGAAAATACAAACAAAATCAATATATATATATATATATATATATATATATATATATATATATATATATATATATATATATATATATATATATAAATAAAATCAAAAAAATAAAATAAATTAAAAACAGAACAAATTATTTACTTAGAAAAATCTTAAATTGAAAAAATAATATCTAAAAAAAATTAAAACAGTTATTAATCAAAATAAAAGACTTACTAAGAACAAATTAAATCATAAAATGTAAAATAAAAAAATACTAGAAATTTAATTATAAAACTGTAAAATTAAGAATTATGTATTCTGATTAACAAACAAAATTATTTTAAAAAACACTTAATCTACACAAAACACTTACTAAAAACAAATTAAATCATAAAATGTAAAAAAAATATAAAACTGTAAAAATAAGAATAATGTATTCTGATTAATCAAAAAAATAAAACACTTAATAAAAACAAAATAAATCATAAAATGTAAAATAAAATAAACTTTTAATTATAAAACTGTAAAATCAAGAATTATGTATTCTAATTAGCAAAAATAAAACACCTATTAATAATTAAAATGTAAAACTAAATAAATAATTTTAAAACAAAAACAATAAAAATGTAAATTTAAAACATTATATTCAAAAAATATAACTTATTAATCAAAATAAAACACTTACTAAAAACATACAATCATTAAAAAAGTAAAAAAATAAAACTTAAACACCTTTTAAAAATGATTCATTAAAATGTAAAACTAAATGCATTTAAAACAAAAACAATAAATAATAAAAAACATTAAAAATTAAAATTAAAAATAAATTATAAAAATGTAAATTTAAAACAATAATAACACTTACTAAAAACAAATTACATAATAAAAATGTAAAACTAAAAAAACTAAAAATTTAATTATAAAACTGTGAAATTAAAAATGATTAATTCTGATCAACAAAAATAAAACACTTGAAATTAAAACAAACTATAAAATATAAAATGAAAATAATTAAATGTTGCTTTCAAAAAATAAAACATTAATCAAAATTTAAACTAAAAACAAAAATAAATCATAAAAATGTGAAAAAAAAAAATAATTATAAAACTGCAAAATTAAGAACGATGTATTCTGATCAACAAAAATAAAACGCCTATTAAAAATGAATCATTAAAATGTAAAACTAAAGCAAATTTAAAAAAATAAAAAAAAGAATTAAAAACGAATTCTAAAGTTGTAAATATAAAAAGTAAATAAAACACTTGAAATTAAAACAAACTATAAAATAAATATAAAACGTAAATAAATAAATAAAACTTATAAAAATAAAAATGAATCATTAAAATGTGCAACTAAAATTATTTTAAAACAAAAACAAAAAACAATACAAATTGTAATAGTAATTTAAATTAATTTAAATAATATTAAAAAATAAATAAAACACTTATTAAATTAAAAATTGAACTAGAAAATATCAAATTCAAATAAATAATTTTTAAATAATATTCCCTCATCTAATCAGCTGATATAAAAACAGCTCAGACTTTCCTTGCACTGCTGTTGTTCTGATTGGCTGCTGTGCTTCATATTGTTCTGATGGTTACAGCTTTATGGTGTCATTGAGAGCATGAACATGGACACAGAGCTCAAGATGAGACTGTGATTATTACCAGTGACGCTGAGGAGCGGAGGAGCGGCGGTGATCCTGCTTTCGGTGACGGCCGTGGACAGCATTAGCGGGACCGATGTGCTTGAGATCTCTGCGAACACAAAACAATCCAGAGTCTCTCAAACATCATCTGAACTCATTACTCATTCAGCTCACTTCTCATGGACAAAAACAAGCTTCAAAAGATGGCGAGCGAACCCATATCACACCAATGTTTGTCTGGCTTTACTGCCTTTCATTACATTTTACACTGAGCACTTCAGGGGTGATTTCTTTTTAGAAAACAGATTTCAGCTCAGTTCTGATTGACTCAATCAATAAAATAAATTAAATCACAAAGTTAAAACACTTACTAAAATTTTACAAATCACAAAAAATATAAAATATAAAAATAAAAAATATTTTTCATAAATTTAGCAGCTCATAAAAACACATGTAAAATTTAAATAATTTTTATTGTAATAAAACAATAAAAACAAACTTTGTAAACATTATTGTAATTATAAATTTATTTTTAATTTGATAAATGAATTAAAATAAAATATTATTAATTTGTTTAAAATAAACGATTCATTGTAAAATTCCACTAATCAAAACACTAAAAAGTATTAATTAATTAATAAAAATATAATAAAAAAACACACTCAAAGTTTAATTATAAAAAACGAAATTAAATCACTAAAGGAAAAAAACGTACTTAAGTTTTACAAATTACAAAAAATTTTACAAATAAAATCAATATTTAAAAAAATTAAGCAGCTAATAAAAATTAATGTACAATTAGAAATAAATAATTAAAAGATAAAACAATAAAAATACATTATGAAAAACGTTATTTTAATTATCAATTTTATTTAATTAATTTGATAAACAAATAATTTATTGACTGGAAAATCCGAACAAAACACTAAAAATGAATAATTCATTAATTTATAAATAAGATCAGTGAGATGAAGCCAACACATACTAAAAATGAGTCATTAAACCCTAAAATTAAATAAAATAAATAAATGCACTAAAAATTAAGCATATAAAAACAATTTAAAAAACAAACATATAAAATTAAAATAAATAAATAAAAAGCACAAAAAATTAAGCATATAAAAACAAATTAAAAAAATCTAAATTAAAATAAAGAATTTTAAAGAAAAAAACTGAATTAATTAAATTTAATTAACAATCACTAAACAGAATCATAAACACGTCAAATTGAAATATATAAATAATTTTAAAACAAAACCAAAATTAATCATTAAAATAAAAACAACAGCAAAAATACTTACTAAAAATGAAAAAGTTCCATCGAGACTCAAACACCACAGATCAACCTCAGCTTTCGCCTTTCATTACATTTTACACTGAGTGACTGTCTTAAAGACTTTTACAAATTGCAAAAAAAATAATAATAATAATAATAATAATAATAATAATAATAAAAAAATTAATCAAACACTAAAAATTAACTATTAAAATATAAAATAAACATTTAAAAAAAACAATAAAAAAAAAATCATACAAAAATAAAACAATGATTAAAATTAAACAAATTATAAAAATGCATTATTTATAAAATGGATTATTATTGTTTTTAAATTATAATAAATATAAAAAAATATCAAAATATAACAGGTGATAAAAATAAATAAATGTAAAATTAAAATAAAAAATATCCCTAAAATCATTGTCTGATATTTTGCCAATAATGAGTTCATAATTTATTAAAATAAATATAAAAATAAAAACAAATCAAAATATAACAGGTGTGAAATTTAAATAACTTACAGCACATACTAAAATAAACAAAAAATGTCAAATTAAATGATTAAAAAACACTCTCTAAAAATTGTCTTTTAAACAATTAAATAATTACTTTTTCTGATTATTATTGATTGTTGGCGAGTTAGTGATTCTACTCCACTGTTTTCTACTCTTACGGTTCAGTCACTATAAAGCAGCTGTAATAAGCCAGACGTACCCAGCATGCATTGCGGGCAGCACTGGCCCTTGCGCAGCACCGGGATCCTGCAGTCGGCGGCCGGACACTGCTGCGAGAAACAGCGGACGCTCCCGTTCCGGCAGACGCAGCTGCTGCAGGCGTTGGGTTTCCAGGAGTCTCCGTCCCGCAGGATTTCTCCAGCGCTGGAGACACACGACTCCTGACGGCTGCCGTTCACGGGACGCTGCTTGTCCTCTGAGAGCAAAAACACACAAACACATGACAATACTGGACGTGATGTTACTGTACGCCATCCTGCTACAGGTTCACATGTGTTACATGAGCCAATGGAGGGACACATGTGTTTTGTGGCCTGCAGGTCATGTGTAAAAGCGTCCAGTGGGTTTATTGATAGAAACTCGCCTCAGGAGAAGCTTTGTGTGTCTGAAGCACATGTTCATAAACCAACCACAAAACTAACCAGTGACACGTGCTCCTTTTTATTATTTAATCACATTTGCCACTATACAAGTTTTTTCTATTTTAGTTATATAAAAAATATTTAAGTAAAACACTAAAATATATATATATATATAAAAATATCAAAATAAAATACTAAAATGTACAAAAATGCAATACAAATATTACATTAAAAATATTTATAATAATACAAAAACAAATTAATTATTTTAATTTCACATTTTTGTTTCATTTATTTACTTTTTTTACACTTTTTTATTATTTATTGTTTTTTTAATGATTTTTTTTAATGACATTTTAATGACTAATTTTTAATAGGTGTAAAAGTATTTTAATTAATTTATTATTAAAAAAAATATTATTTAGTATTTAAAACAATCAAAATAAAATAATTTTTTTCAATAATTACATTTTTACATTAATTTTAATAAAAGATAATTTTATGAAATATAGGGCTAGGGTTTATTGAAAAATCAAAAAAATAAAAAACATTACATTAAAAAATATTTATAATACAAAAAATATTTACATTTTATAGTAATAAAAGTTTTTTTATTTATTTACTTTTTATTTACATTTTTACATTTTTATTTAATTCATTTTATTTATTTTTTTATCATTTATTTTAGTTTTACATTTTAATGATACATTTTTAACAGGTGTAAAATATTTTAATTATTTTTTAAAAATATTATTTAGTATTAATTTAAAAATATATAATAAAAAAATAAAAACAAAACCCTTTTTACTAGATTTTTTTTTAATTATTACAATTTTAATAAAAGATGATTTTATAAAATATAGGGTTAGGGTTAAATTTCAAAATAAATAATTTCAAAATAAAAAAATTATTAAAATAGAAAACCAAACATTATCATAAGAATGTAAAAATAAAATAAATAAAATTAAAAATGATTAAAAAATACAACATAAACAAATATAATAATAATTAATTAAAAATAATTATTTAGCATTCATTAAAATAATAAAAAAACTAAAACACTTTTTAGTATACTTTGTTTTTGTTTTATTTTTAGATTATTACAATTTCAATAAAAGAACATTTCATAAAATATAGGGTTAGGGTTAAGAGTTCATTAAAATAAATAATAAAAAAGTAAAAAGCAAGTTAAAACAAAACAAAATGAGTATCATAAGAATGTAAAATTTAAATAAATAAAATTAAAAATTATCACAAATAATAAAACATATGAACATTATTAGCAACAATAATAAAAAAAAATATTAAAATTATTAATAATAACAAAAAAATAATTGTTCAATTAAATAAATTTAAAAAATTTAAATAAATGCCATCAAAGATGCAAAATTAAAAGAAATATTTTTAAATATAAATAAGTGTACTAAAAGTGTTTTACTTTATTTTACTTTAATTTATTTTAGTAAATAATACAGGATTTAAATTAATTCATAAAAACAATGCAATCATTTAAAAACAAATAAAAAAACTAAGTTTTTTTTACAACATAATTAATAAATAAATAATATTGCAAAAGCATCAATACATTACTAAAATGTTAACTTGAAAATGATCTGTGCTACTTTTTATTTTATTTTTATTTAAAATTATTCAATCTTTACTATCAGCAAACTCTATAGTAGTTATGTCTCTCCAGAGAATATGGTGCTATAAAAGCACGCTGAGGGCTTTATTTCAGTGATATGTCGGTGATGTAATGTAAATGTAAGTGTGTGTGTTTGTAGTACCTGGACAGACATAGCAGCAGCTGTCTTTGCTCCTGACAGGCGTGTGACACAGAAGCGGAGGACACGCTTCAGAATCACACAACACGCGTCCCTGTCGACACGTACAGCGCGTGCACTCGTCCAGACGCCACGTCTCTCCCTCAACGTACAGCTCACCGCCGGCAGCACGACACACAACCAGATCCGGACCCTCCGGCTGACCGCTGCCCGACTCGTCTGCACAAACAAACACAATGCAAATCAGCATCGCACAATAATGTCACACTGAAGACTGCAGTAATGATGCTGGAAATTCAGCTGCACATCACAGGAATAAATTACATTTGAACAAATATTAATATAGAAAACAGCCGTTTAAGAAAATTTTTCTTAATTATTATAGTTTTTACCAATACTTTGTGCTCACTTTTAATATTCTCCATTTTAATTTTAGTTGATGTTTCTGTCATTTGTGATTAGCTGAAATATATCTATATAGTTCTTATTTTTCATTATTGTGGTTTTTATTAATATTTTTAGTTTTTTTTATATTTTCCATTTTAATTTTAACCCATGTTTTAGTAATTTTGTTGCATGGTTTTATCATTTTTTATAATATTTTAATCATTTGTTTGTTTTTTAATTGTCTATTTAGTTTTTACACTTTTACTCCTTTTTTAAATTATTATACTTTTTATCAATACTTTGTTCACTTTTAATATTTTTCATTTTAATTTTAGCTAATGTTTTATTCATTTTGTTGTGTTTTTGCCGTTTTTTATTAGTTTCTTTTATATATCTATTATATAAATATTTTATTATCGTTTATTATTATGTTTTTTTATTAATATTTTTAGTTTTTTTATATTTTCCATTTTCATTTTAAGTCATGTTTTTAGTAATTTTGTTGTCTGTTTATATATATATATATATATATATATATATATATATATATATATATATATATATAAAAATTGTAATAATATTTCAGAATTTTTAGTGTATTTTTGATCAAATAAATACAATGATTATTAGAGACTGCTAAATTACACACTGTATTTTGCCAATTTTTTTCACCACTGCATAAATGAAAGATCCAATATTTGTTTTTTACAGTCTTGCCTTGCTTTTCAAAGAAAAAAATCAATTACAAAACAACAATTTAAAAATAACACTGAACATTTGTAACATTCTAGTAGACATTATAGCCTAGCAACAAAACACAATTGAACTTAAAATTAATAAGTTAGTAAAATAATATTCTTTGGCAATTTTTAAGAGGCCCGTCTTGAATCAGGCATGTGTTTTTAATCTACAAATAAATGCAGCTTTGCTGAGCAAAGGAGAATGTTAGAATAAATGTATTAATAGAGCTATTTTTGTCTTTCTTTTGTATTTTATTTTACAGAGCAACAGTAAAACGACAATACTAACATTTCTGAATGTTGACTTTTATTTTGTGGTAAACCCGCAAGAAGACCTCAGTCCTAGTTTTTGCTGGCAGCAGCAGATTTGTGAATGATTGTCATCTTTGGTCTTTGAACCCTGGCTAAGGAGCTGCTGTCAGAATAAACACAATTGGTGTCTGGTGTATTAGACAACAGAACGTTCTGGAGTTGATTGACTAATGGATGATTTCAGTCATCATACAGTAACCTTTCTCTCCTCATGAAGACATGCGATGCGCTTCTAAACAGTCTCTCGCTGTCGCATTACGTCATTGTTCGCTATCATTTATTCTGCCTTTTTCGCTTTTTTTTTTATTTATTTTGGTTGCCGAACATTGGGTGCATCCCTAGTTTTCAGTATGGTACCTTCACAGGCGGGGCAGCACTGTTCTGGTGGGATCACAGGATGTGTGCAGGTGGGTACGGGACAGGTGATCAACACACACATCTCTCGGCCGGAGTGGCAGTAACAGTCCCGGCAGCCGTCGTGCCATCCGTCTCCCTCCTCGAAACGCCGACCGCCGGCCGTCAGACAGAAGCTGGAGGAAGCGGTGACCGAGGCGCTGGTGCTGGACACACGTCTGTCTGCGTCTGAACAACAGAAAAACAATGCCACACCAATGAAACAACTCATAAAAGAAGACCATCAGAGATTATTAATGACAGTAAACGTAAACTATAAAAGGAATTTTTACACTTTTACTCCTTTTTTTTAATTATTATACTTTTTATCAATACTTTGTGTTCACTTTTAATATTTTCCATTTTCATTTTAGCTACTGTTTTAGAAATTATGTTTCTTTAACATGTCTATTTAGTTTTTACTTTTTTATTCCTTTTTATTATTATAGTTTTTATCAATCAATCAATCAAGTTCACTTTTAGTGCTGTCAAATGATTAATTGTGATTAATCACATCCAAAATAAAAGTTTTTGTTTACATAGAATATGTGTATACTGTGCATATTTATTATGTATATATAGACACACATATATGTATGTGTATTTATATATGCAGAATAAATATATACAGTACACACACATATTATATAAACAAAAACTTTTATTTTGGATGTGATTAATTGTGATTAATCGTTTGACAGCACTACTTAATATTTTCCATTTTCATTTTAGTTATAATTAATGTTTTAGTAATTTTTGTTGCATGTCTGTCATTTTTTATTATTTTTTAAAAATATATCTATATAGTATGGTTATTATTAATATTTTATCATTATTAG
>NC_133381.1:2498424-2534770 GCF_049309525.1 Garra rufa | reverse complement strand
AACTGAATGAACCAGTTAAAGCAACACACACAACTGCAAGAAAAACCAAAGGCAGCATTTTTCTGAGTGTTTGCCTTCTTTGAAAGTGTTTCAGTGACATTTTCATCTCTAAATATTTAAGATGAAAACTGATCCAGATGTTGGAAAATAGCTGCTGTTAATTTACGACTTGTGTGTGACTGAACACAGAACGACCACCGACTAAAATACACTTACAGACAAACACAACCCCGGCATCAGATGGAGTTGACAGAGTTAAAATAACCTGCCCACAAACCACTCATGACCTGAGACTCGTGTAAACACAGATCATCAGGTGAAAATGACTGCAAATCACTTCTCAAACTACATTTAGATGTCATAAACATGTTGATCTGCTCAGACTGAAGCCATTAAACCGAATGAGTGATGATTTGAACCAGCGGACTCCTTTATGAACACATACAATCACATCTGATCCATTGGTTTCATCCTACATACAAAGTAAGAAACACATACCTGTAAGGATTTATAAAGGCAGAAAATGAATAAAATTCATTTTTCATGTATATATTTCAATTTAGTTAGTTTTAGTAATTTTGTCTTTTGTCAATTTTATTTTTAAAATAATTTTTAAATAAATAAAATCTTATTAGTCTTCATTATTTTAGTACATCAAGCAAAACTGAATGAACTAGCTAAAATAAATTTTACTTCAGTTAATTTTATTTAAATTAACTACTAATATATATATATATATATATATATATATATACTCATTCTGTTTTCATTTTGAGTTTAGTTATATAACTTTTAGTGATTGTGTTTTGTTATTTTTACTAGTTTTTATTTTTAAACATTAATTTTTCAATAATTTATGTAATTGCTTTTAGTTATTTTAGCCAAGTAAACTAAATTTAGATTTGAGTAAGTTTGAATAATTTTGTGTTTTGTCAAACAAAAATGTTATTTTTAAATAAATATAATGTAATTAGTCTTGATATTTTAGTACAGCAAAACTACTTAAAATAAAATAGATATTTGTTTTATTTTTTTTTAGTTAAAGTTTATTTTATTTAAATAACAAAAATATAAATGTATATATACACACACATTTTTTTTTTAGTTTTTAAGTTAGAGTTTTAGTAATTCTGTTGTGTTTTGTCATTTTTGTTAGTTTTTTTTTTTTTTTTTTTTACGTGTTATTTTAAAATAATTAAAAATTTAATTTGCTATTTTAGTCAAGTAAAGTAAATAGCTGTTTTTTTATTTCAGTTATTTATATTCAGTTGTTTAATTTGGTTTTGGTAATTTTGTGTTTTGTCAAACAAAAATTTGATTATTTTAAATAAATATAATGTGATTAGTCTTGGTAATTTTAGTACAGCAACTAAATGGACTAGCTAAAATAAAATATATATTTATTTTATTTCAGGTAAAGTTTATTTAATTTAACAAAAATATAAATGCATATTATTATTAGTTTTTTATTTTTTCAAATGTTATTTTTTTTAAATATATATATATATATATATATATATATATATATATATATATATATATATATATATATATATATATTATTTTAGTTAGTTTATTTTATTTAATTTCATTTCAAGTAACAAAAATGTTTTATAGTTTAATTTCCATTATAATATATATGCGTTATTGTAGTATAATTGATATAATATTGTAGTTTTTATTAATAAATAAATAAATATATATTTTTTGATGTTTATTTTAGATAAACTTTTAGTAATTCTGTTGTGTTTTGTCATTTTTATTAGTATTTTTTTATTTTTTATTTTTTTTTACATAATCAAAAATGTAATTGCATTTAGTTATTTTAGTAAGGTAAAGTAAATAGCTGTTTTTCACTTTATTTCAGTTATTTATATTCAGTTGTTTAATTTTGATTTTAGTCAGTTTTAGTAATTTTGTGTTTTGTCAATTTGATTTTTGTAGATTATTTTTAAATAAATATAATGCAATATTATATTATTTTTTAATGTTTTGTTTCAAGTTTTAGTAATTTTGTGTTTTATTAGTCTACCTTTTTTTTAAAGTTACTTTTAAATAGTTTTAAATTTAATTGCTTTTAGGTATTTTAGTCAGATTAAACTATATAGTTTTTTTTTTTTTTTCCATCTTATTTATATTCCGTAGTTTCTGTCATTTTATTTTATTTCAAGTAAAGAAAAAGTTTTTATATGTTTTTATTTTTAGATAACACTAATAACCATGTATAAACACATTAAACGTCTGCTTTTTCCATGTATAGACATTTATAAATTGCTTGTAGGAACATTCTGTACAGTGGGGCCTCATGACCAGATCTCATGACCTCTGACCTCTGCTCAAAGCGTCCCACAGTCCTGCTGTGAATCTCCTGTGCGTCTGCGCAGTCACTCACCTTTACACTCGCAGACGCTGCAGCCCTTCCTGCTCTTCCTGTAGCCGTCGCTGCAGTGTTTGTCGCAGGTGAACGGCGGACAGCGGACGCAGCGGCACATCTCACAGCCGTGTTTATTCCTCCTGTCAGGAGAAACAACACATATCACCTAGATTCTTTGAAGTTGGCTTGAGAAAGCTGGACCAGAAAGTTTTAAAAAGTTTGAACAGTTTAAAAAACAGTTTTAAAAAATTAAAAAAAAATTCCAAGTTTTAAAAAAAGTTTTAAGTTTGAGGGTTTGCAGTCTGAGATAGTCTGAAGTTTGAAGTAGTTTTAAAAGTGCATGGATGGATGGATGGATGACATGTTTCTAGCATGACTAGCATGTTTCTAACATGATTAACAAGTTGCTAACGTGTTTATAGCATGATTAAGTCTATGGGATTTTTCCCAGTTTTAATCGTCATTTTGAGGAAAACCGTAAGTACGATCAGTTAGAAAAGATATAGCAACTAACTTCAGATCAGTTTGGAGTTTGTAGAGTTAAAGCTCTAGGAGGAGATAGAGTTGATAAATTTAGTCTCAGAAGAATAATAATAAGTGTAGTTTAAATAACATTTCAGTAAATTCGCTTTCTCAAGCAAACTTAATGAGAGTGAACTGGTCAGCTCTTGATTCCCGCTTAACTCTCTGATGCACTTTAAGTTCTAAAGACGGATGAAAGCACGTCTCAGGATAGCTCGTAATAACACATGACATTTTTATGCTTATAACGTCGTGATTAATTAAAGTTTCTGGTTGTTCTGAGCTGCTGTTTGTGAGGCGCAATACACCGGATCCAGATGCTCAAACCGGACTAACGGCCATCTGGTTTTGTTTTGCTCTGCAGAATATGAGCTTCAAGAGTCCAGATATAAGCAGCACCAGATACATGTCAGATCACTGCAAAACACACACACACACACACACACACACACACACACACACACACACACACACACACACACACACACACACACACACACCAGCGCTAAACATCACCTCTAGTGCCCTCAATAGTGCACCACCAGTTAACCAGAGCCAGCATAATGCTGATTTTATTTAACATTAATATTAATCATTTTTAAGATTATACATTAAAATAATTTTCGATTAGAAAATAATAATATATAAATATTCTATTAAATATTATAACAAATCAACATGATTATATTTAGTTCTATATTTAAAATATTTTTTTATAAAACAATATTAAAAAATTATAAATATTTTAAAAAAGTTTTTTTTTAAATTACTAAAATTATTTTAGTATCATTTTATTTTGTTTATTATTAGTAATGCACCACCAGTATAAGTTCCCTAATTAGTGAGTCAGTGGCCAACATAATGCTGATTATATTTAATTTAATATGAATAAATTTAATTTACATACAAATGTATATAAATGTTACATTTATAAATTGTATATAAAATATGAAATTAATTATATTAAATATGATATACTATAATATTATTGAATAATACATAAATATAATATTAAATACTATATTACAATACTTCAATTTAGGGTAAAAATACTAGGTTTAGGTTTATGGTAAAATTTATAACATTTAACATATTAACATGTTTAATATTTTATTACAGAAAAATGATATCTTTACATACACATATTTGCAATGTTTTATTATAACAAGTATTTAGATTTATTTATTTATTTATTAACAATTTTTCTAAATTAAAACATTTTTAAAACAAGTATGGAATCATTCACCATTTCTATTACTTGGTCTGTAAGGAACAATTAACAGCTCTTGATGATTATATTAATTGTTATGTTGTCTGTCATTAGCTTACAGAAGACTTTTAGTATCTTCACTAAAAAAAAAGTCTCATAATTTGGGACTTGTTTAATAATTATGCTTAGACGTTTGTTTAAATCAGTATGAACAACAGTAACAACTGATGCTTGATTAAATAAAATATCAGTCTTTCATCTTTTATCTAACACACCTGCACGAGCCAATCAAATCAGCCTGTGGCAACCCTGGATTAACATTATTTTGATCCTGGGATGAAGTCAATTTTAACCCTGGGTCAATGTTATTTGAAACCTTTAATGTGGTTAATTTTACTCCTGTGATAACATTAATCCTGTGCTGATGTCACTTTTTAACTCTGGGTTAACATTAGTTTAACCCTTTGATGAAGTCACATTTAACCCTTGGTTTACATTATTTTGACCCTGGGATGAAGTCAATTTTAACCCTGGGTCAACGTTATTTTAAACCTTTAATTTGGTTAATTTTACTCCTGTGATAACATTAATCCTGTGCTGGTGTCATTTTTAACCCTGGGTGAACATTAGTTTAACCCTTTGATGAGGTCAGATTTAACCCTGGGTTTACATTATTTTGACCCTAGGATGAAGTCAATTTTAACCCTGGGTCAACATTATTTTAACCCCTTGATGAGGTTAATTTTACTCCTGTGATAACATTAATCCTGTGCTGATGTCATTTTTAACCCTGGGTGAACATTAGTTTAACCCTTTGATGAGGTCAGATTTAACCCTGGGTTTACATTATTTTGACCCTAGGATGAAGTCAATTTTAACCCTGGGTCAACATTATTTTAACCCCTTGATGAGGTTAATTTTACTCCTGTGATAACATTAATCCTGTGCTGATGTCATTTTTAACCCTGGGTTAACATTAGTTTAACCCTTTGATGAGGTCACATTTAACCCTGGGTTTACATTAGTTTTACCCTGGGATGAAGTCAATTTTAACCCTGGAGGTTAACATTAATCCTGTGCTGATGTCATTTTTAACTCTGGGTTAAAATTAGTTTAACCCTGTGATGAAGCCATTTTTAACCCTGGGTTAACACTTTTTTACCCACTAGTTGCAATAGGAACATTTGTTATTTTTATTAAGTTTAACTTGATCTACTAAAATAACTAAAACACTAAAAAAAAATCTTAGCCAATCAAATCACAGTGGACAAAACCAAGACCCTCCTACATTAATCCAGATTCAGTCACAATGTAAAAGACAAATCTGAGCTGAAACTGAAAGGTTGAAGGTTCAGACCACACATTAGTTGATTCATGAATGATCACCATTCGGGCTGCTGATGAATTAAAGCATCAGATGAAATATTAAAGAATGAGTAATAGAGTCCTCATCATAGATCACAGATGAAACCTCATTATTGAAACAGCCAGAGGTCACTACATTGTCAGTCCGTGTGTCTGTTTTTTATGAATTAAACAAGACCCCTTGTCGGGCAGCAGTACAGTAGTGGTTCACTGCTGAGACAGCATGTAGCACACAAACAGAGACATCTTTGTGTAAAGTTTTGAGTCGGGACGACTGCTGACTCCACACATATTCCTGTACGTCCTGTCAAATCCAATGACATCTGAGCCCCATTGAGAAGGGGAAGCGATTTAAGACCCCTTTTGTGTGGAGTCAGACCTGTTCGACTGTGTAAAATGTCAAAGTAAACAGCCGCTGATCCTCCGTCTTCATCATTCACATGGACCAGAATTCAGTGCTACAGAGCCACGGCTCACATATTCAAGGAGCACAGGCTTAATGCTGGGACCGTGATGAAATTATGGATGGCTTTTCACTGTCACAATTAATTATGATTAATAATTTAGCACTGCAATTATCCCAGGGTTAAGATTATCTTAACTACTTTTAACTCTGGGTTAATGTTTCACACTTGAATTTAGACAGAGTTTAGCACTGCATTTAACCCTTTGTCAACATTATTTTAACCCCGGGTTAAACAACATTTCTCATTCACACGCATAGGTTAGCACCAAATTTAACATTAGTTTACCCTGTGATGATGTCACATTTAACCCTGGGTTGAATTATTTTGACCCTGGGATGAAGTCAAGTTTAACCCTGAGTCAACATTATTTTAACCCTTTGATGAGGTTAATTTTACTCCAGGGTTAACATTAACCCTGTGCTGATGTCACTTTTAACCCTGGGTTAACATTATTTTGACCCTGGAAAGAAGTCCATTTTAACCCTGGGTCAAATTAATTTTAAACCTTTAATGTGGTTAATTTTACTCCTGTGATTAACCTTTGGTCAACATTAGTTTAACCCTGTGATGAGGTCACATTTAACCCTGGGTTAACATTATTTTGACCCTGGGATAAGGTTAAGTTTACCCCTGGGGGTTAACATTACTTCTGTGCTGATGTAATTTTTTAAATCTGGGTTAAAATTAGTTTAACCCTGTGATGAGGCCATTTTTAACCCTGGGTTAACACTTTTTTACCCACTAGTTGCCATGGGAACATATTAGGATATAGCATATATTAAAAAAAAAACAAAGCAAAACTAATAAAAATTACAAAAGCACAACAAAATCATTAAAACTTTAGAAATAAAATGAAAACAGAACATATAAAAAAAAAAATTATAGATATATATAAACTCTTCGTCATTTTTAGGCCTGGTTTCACAGACAGGATTTAGACTAAGCCAGGAGTTTAATTAGGACAATCAAAAAAAATTTTGAAACATGCCTTAGAAAAAACATTAGTTGTGTGCATCTTCAGTCAAAACAAAGGCACTAATATAATTTAAGATCAGTCAGTGCAAGTTTCTTTCAGGACTAGGTTTAAGGTTTTTTTGTTTTTTTTTAGAAGCTTTGCTGCATTACATATTACATACTACTGCACCTAAAAAAGACATAGACATGCATTTTGTAGCTTTTATATATTCACTCTAAAATTCCCTTATTGTGATAAAAGTGCACAATGAGCACAAACTTAACACACAATTATAATTACGTCAGGCCTAATTTGGACAAAATTAGGCGCACAAGTGCTAAGAAAACCTTTAATTATAAACACATGATCTCTAAGGGCTTTCTGAACTTAAGGGGTTTGTTTCAACCTGCTGCAGATATTTTAAAAACAGAACAGAGCTTATAATCTTTGGGTTTGTTTTCAGATCTTTGTTGCATCTGTTTATCTTACTAGTGATAAACGCTAGAAACAAACACGCTCCGAGCAGAAGATGATCTCAACATATAAACAGGGATTTCCTTCAGAGCAAGATGGAGAGACAGAGCTCAGAGGACTCAAACTTCTGAAATGATCCAGGAAACCCTCCGTCCCCCCTGAGGGAGCTCAGACACCCAGTTTCCAGTGAAAATCTATCTGCTCCATCCTCCACTGGGGGTTTGTGGTTCAGATACCAGTGGAATCACACCTCACACTCACATAAAGACGCTTTTGTGAGGATGTGCATTTGATCGTTGTGTTGAAGGGATGGTTTTGAAATGAAAGCACTGGTTCCTACAGTCTTATGAGAAGAGCAAAGCTCACAGATGTTTAACCAGGGCCAAGGATTACAGGGGGTCAGGCAGTTTTACACTGAGTAAACATTATTTTAACCCTATAATGAGGTCAATTTTAACCCTTCTTTTAACACTTCATTTTAGACAGGACATAGCATTGCAATTCAATTATCATTATTTAAATCACCTTTAACTCTGGGTTAAAAAAATAATTAGATAGCCATATTTAACCTTGGTGAACATTATTTTAACCCCGTGCTGACTACACTTTTAACACTTGGTTAACACTATTTAAACCCTGTGATGAGGTCACTTTTAACCCTGGGTAAACATTTTTTTAACCCTGTGATGTGGTCACTTTTAAGCCCGGGTTAACACTATTTTAACCCTGTGATAAGGTCACATTTAACCCTGGTTTAACATTATTTTAACCCTGTAATGAGGTAAATTTTACCCCAGGGTTAATATTATTTTAACCAAGTGATGAAGTCAATTTTAACCTTGGGTTAACATTAATTTTACCACACGATGAGGTCATTTTTAACCCTGGGTTAACATCACTTTTAACACCAGATTAAAGAATATTTACCACTTGTATTTAGGCAAAGGTTAGCAGTGTGTTTAACCCCGAGTTAACATTTAACTCTGTGCTGATGTTATTTTTAACCCTGGGTTAACATTAATTTAACCATCACTTTTAACCCTGGATTAAACAACATCCACCACTTGTATTTAGGCAAAGGGTAGCATTACTGTAACCCCAAGATAAAGTCACGTTTAACCCTGTGTTAAACAATGTTTTACACTTACATGTAGATTTTTGTGTTTCAGATAATGTTGCTGGTCATGAACAGAGATATAAACTTACATGTATCCATAAGGGCATGTTTTGCTGCAGGTCATGGGGCGGCACTTTGGTGCAGATACACTACATTCGCACACTTCACAACCGTAGCTGTCTTTCTCATAACCCATGGGACACTCCAGAGAGCAGTATGTGGACACATCAGGACAGGTTTCATCTGAAAAACACAATTGTTTACATACAAAAGATGATCAGTGAACAGTCAAGTTAAACCTCTTTGTAATTCTATTTAGACAGTGGTCTATTTAGACACTTTGTTTAACTACATATGGGTTAAGCTACATCTCACTCTTGTATGTAGATGGAGGTTAGCACTATATTTAACCCTAGCTCAACACTAATTTAACCCTGTGCTGAAGGTCACTTTTAACCCTGTGTCAACATTATTTTAACCCCATTATGAAGTCACATTTAACCCTGGGTTAAAAAACATCAAACTCTTGTATTTAGACAGGTTTGCACTACATTTAACCCTGGCTAACACTATTTTAAGCCTGGTCACTTTTAACCCTGGGCTAACATTATTTTAACCCTATTATAACATCACTTTTAACCCTGGTTTAAACAATATCACACATATGTATTTAGACATAGGTTTGCACTACATTTAACCCTGGCTAACACTATTTAAGGCTGTGCTGAGGTCACTTTTAACTCTATGTCAACATTATTTTAACCCCATTATGACATCACCTTTAAGCCTGGGTTAAACAGCATCTCACTCTTGTGCTTGTCTATTAACCCTGTATCAACATTATATTAACGAAGGTTTAACATTATTTTAACCCCATTGCAACATCACTTTTAACCCTGGTTTAAACAATATCACACATATGTATTTAGACAAAGGTTTGCACTACATTTAACCCTGGCTTAACACTATCTTAACCCTATGCTGAGGTCAATTATAACCCTGGGTCAACATTATTTTAACCCCATTATGAGGTCACTTTTAACCATGGGTTAAACAACATCTCACTCTGGTATTTAGACAGAGGTTAGCACTACATTTATGTCTGAATTAACACTATTTTAACCCTGTCCTGATGTCTTTTAACCCTGGATAAACCCAGAAAGTCAGCTAAAGTAGACGTTTTTAAAGGTGTGTACTTTAGTTTTAATCCATATAACTTGCTAAACTAAAACCTTTCAATGCTGCTTGTGGTGAAGAAACCCCAAACTGATGCATGTTTTGTAAGAACTACACATAATAATTTGGAGCAGCTCACAATCCCATGAGCTCCATAATGCCAAAACGTCAGACTGACCCCTGATACTGACTCGAAATCGCATGGGAAAAACCTTCAGATTCATTTCAGACATGGGGAGGACGGTGCAGATTTGTGAGGTGGATTCGTGTCTGAGATCATTATTTCTTGGACACGTTCCTTATGTCCAGAGTCAGTGTTTGCTTGTGTTGCAGACCGTTGGCACATTCTCAAACACAGACTTGGGAGTATTTTGGAGCGGCTTGCACGCAACACAGTTCTCAAGGGTTTGTGTTGAATGTGTGTGTGTATGTTTGCACTCACTGCTGACACACTGGCACAGAAGACAGCCGCTGGGGTCTTGCTGGAAGCCGAACGGACAGTCGTGCCCAGAGAGAGAGCAGTTTTCCAACTGTGGGCAGAGCAGCGGGCTCACCGTCTCATATGACGGCTCTAAAAGAGAAAGTTAGTTAGTTAGTTCCTGTTTTTTTTCCCAGCAATATACACTGTCATCACAAAGATGAAAAACAGGAAACACTTAGCATTTTATCATTTTGCAAACATTATGGGAAAGATACTTTAATGTTCTCTGAAAACAAGTAACATTTAAAAACGTTTCCATGAACAAAGAACATTGTTAAAGACCAGTGTTGGGGGTAATGCATTACAAGTAACGCAAGTTACGTAATATAACTTTTTCCAAGTAACTAGTAAAGTAACGCATTACTTTTATCTGAGTTACTTTTTCAAATAAGTAATGCCAGTTACTTTTTCCCCCATTTATTGATTAAAAGCTCTCCTGTCCCCATGTTGAGAGAAATTGTGAGTAAGATGTTACTTTAGTTCTAGAATAAATGTAAACATGCAAAAAAAATAATCACTCACTAAAAAAACAGATACAGTATTCCTCAAAACAGTGAAATTCAACACAAACCTGCAACAATTAAATGTTAAATAATACAAACATCCTTTATGTATTTAATCCCATTTTATTAACCTTCGATGATCCAATTCATCCATACTAATAAGCAAAAATAACTCAAGATAATCTAACATTTGTTTTCCTTTTTTTTTTTTATTGCTGAAGAGTTGACATTTCTTCTGCGGTCTACTGTACAGTCGTTAATTTACTTTTCTCTAAGCCTGAGGCTTTTGGTGTGAAAAGGCTTTTACATTTGACAAAAATACAACGTTTTATATTAAAAACAAACAATCAAGCCCTGCCCAGATTAAAAAGTAACGTAACGCTTAGTAACTAAGTAACGTAATTAGTTACTTTTTTAGGGAGTAACTCAATATCGTAATGCATTGCTTTTAAAAGTAACTTTCCCCAACGCTGTTAAAGACGCAAGAACCTCTCCAGTGCGTGCATTTTGTTTTTGACTTTTAAACATTTTGGTGATGCCACCCACCGCTAGCTCACATTATCTAATAGCTCCTATACTTTAATTATAAAGACATTTTTCTTCAGAACCGCATGCACTGAATCGATTCACATAAAGAAACATAAATTAGGGATTTAAAGAGACCATTTTCTCAGCTAGATTTATAGCTGTGATGCAAACTCAGATGTTTCTGGTAAATGCATCCTCATGTGCTCAACTAAACTGCGTGTTGAAGTGAAACTTCAGAGTCATCTGTTGTTTGGCTCCGATCATGCGAGCCGCTGCTGGGGTCGTTCGCTCCAAACGCATCTGTACAATGCAGTTTAACTGCAAACAGAAGCGTCCGGTTCGCATTGATTACACATAAACACACCCGCAATTACAGACAGCGATCCTCCTCATCTGACAGCCGTGACGAAGGGGTTTTGTTTACATTTGCCAACAAAAACGAACTACAAAAAAACTTCTGATTTCATCTGTCACCTTGAAATCAAACACGGCCGTCGAACCTCAGTGAAGGTGGTTTTGTGGAGAGCCTCACGCTGGGATGCCACATGTGCAAGCATCGATTGCAACCATGTTGGCACGTACTTAGCTAAAGAGGTGTGACTAATTATTCTTCCAGAAAATAATAATGTATAATTAAGGACAGCAGGTGGCTTCCATTTGGCTGCTTGGAGTAGTAAAAGTCAAAGCTTCTGTAGTCCGCAGACGCCTGCTGCTCGACGCTGTTGAGCACACGTAAGTGGAACGTCAGTCTGAGCTTTAATGGGCTGCGTGTGTGTGTGTGTTTCAAGAGCTCGAGATACAATAAACCTCTGGCAATATCTGCAGTTACCGCTAAATAGAGACAGATTGCAGCCTGCAGCAGAACTCAACCTGTGCTTCCATTAAATGTGTAAATGTATTATATATACACACACTGACATTCAAAGGTTTGTCTTTTCTGCTCATCAAGGCTGCATTTATTTGATTAAAAATACGGAAAAAAAGCTGTAAAATTGCAAAATGTTATTACAATATAAAATCATGGTTTTAATTTTAATATACTTTAAAATACAATTTATTTCTGTGATGCAAAGCTGAATTTTCATCAGCTGTTACTGCAGTCTTAAGTGTCACATGATCCTTTAGAAATCATTCTAATATGCTGATTTATTATTAGAATTATCAATGTTGGAAACAGTTGTGCTGCCAAATATTTTTTGGAACCTCTGATACTTTTTTCAGGATTCTTTGATCAATAAAAGGTTAAAAAGAACAGCATTTATTCAAAATATAAATCTTTTCTAACAATTTAAATCTATGCTATCACTTTTTTTTTTTAATTAAACACATCCTTGGCGAATAAAAGTAATAATTTCTTTCAAAAAAAGAAATAAAATGTACTGACCCCAAACTTCTGAACAACCTTTTAGGAAACCTTACATTTGTAAATAAATGCTGAACAAAAGTTTGTTTCTTATGCTCATCAAGGCTGCATTTATTTGATCAAAAATACAGAAAAAAAACAGCAATATTGCAAAATGTTATTACAATAGTTTTTATTTTAATATACTTTAAAATATAATTTATTCCTGTGATGCAAAGCTGAATTTTCATTAGCTGTTACTGCAGTCTTAAGTGTCACATGATCCTTCAGAAATCAGTCTACTATAATGATTTATTATCATGGTTGAAAACTTTTTTGGAACCTGTAATACTTTTTCTTTTTTAGGATTCTTTGATCAATAAAAGGTTATTTTTCTTTCACCAAGGATGTGTTAAATTAATAAAAAGTGATAGCATAGATTTACATTGTTAGAAAAGATTTTTTTGGAATAAATGCTGTTCTTTTTTAACTTGTTAATCATCAAAGAATCCTGGAAAAAAGAATCACAGGTTTTAAAAATAATATTTAGCAGCACAACTGTTTCCAGCATTGATAATAAATCAGCATATTAGAATGATTTCTGAAGGATCATGTGACACTTAAGACTGGAGCTCCAGCTGATGAAAATTCAGCATTGCATCACAGAAATAAATTATATTTTATAAGTATACTAAAATAAAAACATTAATTTATATTGTAATAACATTTTGCAATATTACATTTTTTTTTAGTATTTTTGATCACATAAATGCAGCCTTGATGAGCAGAAGAGACTATTTTAAAAACATTACAAGTCTTACTGATCCCAAACTTTTGAGTGGCAGTGTACACATAAATGCATTATGCATTTAATGCATAATACATGTTTTTATGCAATTAATGCATAATTTATTACTTGAGCTGATAATTAATAAAGTTAAATGCCCTCAGTTACTGTTTACTGTGAGGCCATTTTTCGTTTGCCACTGAGGTCAGAACCCCCACTGAAGGGTCGTGACCTTTGTGACTTTGTTTTGAATAGATGGAATATCTTGATTATCATAACAGTGAAGTGTCGACACGTATTTATTCACACTTGATGTGTGAAACAGTGAGTGTTTATGTTTAAAAGCCTGATGAATGCGCACATGTAAGCAGTGTGTGTGTGTGTGTGTGTGTGTGTGTGTGTGTGTTCATACCCTCACAGAAGGGGCAACACTCTCCAGGGATCTTGACGGGGTTCTGGCAGCTCTGTTTGCAGGCCATGGCGGTGCAGTGCGGCTCTCCATCCACACACTGGCAAAAGGTGCAGTCATCCTCCTTCCACTGCTCCTCATGCGTCCGCAGTTTGTGATTCACCCAGCAGCTCGCCTTTGTGCTCTCCACTGACAGCAGCTCCACATCTAGACACAACAGCACGCCCAAATGAGAAAATGTGTTTGCGTTATCAGTGCAAGTATTAAAATAAAACTATTCAAAAGCATTTTCAGTAATTGAAATAATATATATAAAAAATAAATATACTGTAAGTAATAGATGAAAACTTTTAAAGTTTATATACCAATACTAAAATGGACACATTTTTAATTATTTTGCTCACAAAGGCTGCATTTATTTAATCAAAAGTATTGTAAAAATTGTGAAATATTTTTACTATTTTAAAAAGCTGTTTTCTATGTGAATATCTGTTAAACTGTAATTTATTTCTGCGATGCGCAGCTGAATTTTCAGCATCATTACTCCAGTTTTCAGTGTCATATGATCCTACAGAAATCATTCTAATATGCTGATTTGCTGCTTAAGAAACATTTCTGATTATGATCAATGTTAAAAACTGATTTTTGTGGAAATGGTCACACATTTTATTTTTCAGGGTTCACAGATGAATAGAAAGTTCAAAAGAACAGCATTTATCTGAAACATAAATCTTTTGCAAGATTATACATTTCTTTACTGGCACTGATGTACTGAAAAAGATATAAAGTAGATATAAATATAATGAATAAATAATATGTAATAATAAATAATATGTAATAAATTTATAATAAATAAATAATATGTTTGAATTATAATTGTTGTTATTGGTAACTAAAATATAATTAAAAAAAATCTAACTAAAGTCAAATTTAAATAATAAATAAACTTTTTAAACTTAAAGTACTAAATGTACTCAAACTAACTGAAATAGATGCAACATTAGAAATAGATACAAATATAATAATATAAATATTTAAACATAACTTACACTAAAATTAAAATAAAACTGAAAATATAAAACTAAAAGCTGATTCAAAATCTTGTCAAAATCTCTCTGCATTACAAAAACGAATAGCAAGTCACTGGTTATAATTTTAAGACCAGAATATATTTTAGCTTAAAGGACCATCTGTTTGATCATTACACAGGTAGCAATAGCAAAAAATACATTGTATGGGTCAAAATCATCAATTTTATGTCAAAAATCATTAGGATATTAAGTAAATATCACGTTCTATAAAGATATTTTGTAAAGTTCCTACCATAAATATATCAAAACTTAATTTTTCATTAGTAATACGCATTGCTAAGAACTTCATTCGGACAACTTTAAAGGGGATTTTCTCAGTATTTAGATTTTTTTGCCCCCTCAGATTACAGATTTTCAAATAGTTGTATCTCGGCCAAATATTCTCCTATCCTAACAAACCATACATCAACGGAAAGCTTCTTGATTTCAAATAAATCAACTGCTATGACTGGTTTTGTGGTCCAGGGTCACAAATATGATCTGCTGACCACTGTTTGTCCCACAGAAACTGTATGAGTTTGACCTTTGACCCTTAGGAGCAGAAGGTCACAGCTGTAAACGCACAGATCTGCTGCTGTGATTGAAGTCTCTCTGATGAAAGACGCTCTAAAGCTTCTGTTAACAGATGAAGCTTCAGCGTGAGGAGACGTGTGGACAGAAAACCGTCAGTAACCGTGTGTTTAAAGAGTGTTAGGTTTGTGTTGGTTTCAGGACAGCAGACTGATCCAAGATGATTTCAGATGCAATTATGCAATGCCAAAGTCATTGGTTCACAGGGTTCGTACAGATACTGTAAAATAAAATTCCAGGACTTTCAAGGACTTTTCAAGCACTACTTTTTTAATGACTTCAATCAGAGATCTTACTTATGTCTTCAAATTCAAAAAAAAAGAAATAAATAAAAAATATACTGAAGCACATGCGATGTATTTCTCCTGAAGTATTAGAAAGTACATTGCACTTTTACTATAGAAATTCTCTTTGTTATGTTTTAACTGTAGTGCCTTAATGGTTTTAAGTTTTCTACAGTTTAAGAAAACAAAAAAAGAAAAAAAAAAGATTTGTGAAATCGCTCTAAAATCCTGATCGGAATCAAATTTTTTTCTGATTCAGAAAAAAAAAAAAAATGTGTTCGCGACCCAAGCTACAAAATTCGAATCTAAAGCAAAAGATTTGCAAACCCGCTCCAAAGTTCTGTTCTAAATCAAATGATTCATGTTCATGATTCGTGACCAATCATTCAGATGATCTGTGTGCAAATTATTTGACTTGGATTGGAACTTTGCATTTTGCGAATCATTTGATTGAGAACAGGACTTCAAATTGCATATCGCGAATCATTGTATTTTAATTATTCAATTTGTGAAATGATTCACGAACCTGTTCCAATCTAAAAAATTGTTAATCACAAAATAATGGCTCTTTTAATTTGATCTGGTTTTTGCCAGTGAATCATTTGAAATTAATGTTTAAATAAATTTAAATCGGTTCCAGCGTAAGTGACTCAATTGATTTGGTTTGGTGTTGACAAAATTAAACCTGTATTTAGATGCACTGTCTTTCAATAAATAAAACACCTTTCAAGTACCTCTTCAGGAATATTGCTATTTTCAAGGGGTTCCCAGACCTTAAATTTCAAAAGGTCAAATTCAAGCACCTTGTTCAGTTCCCAAACAACGCATGCATTGGTTCAGTCAATGTAGGTGATGTTGATTACCTATACAGACGGGACAGCATTCTCCTTCAGGAACGTAGAAGTTATCGCAGTCCAGTTCGGCACATTCGGCTTTAGAGCAGAACGACACTCCACCTCGACACTGACACAACCAGCACGGGTCCATGCGGTACACCTCGCCCTCCACAAACTCCTTCCCGTTATGAACACACCTGGGAGAAACTGCACAAAATAATTTCCATGATTATCAGACTTCACTGTGGTGATTGTTCATTATAATCGTGAGGTGGGTTTAACCGTCATTAAACTAAATCTACATAAAAACAACAATCACACACGACCGCGCTGGATATCGCTGAGCTCAGCGCTCCTGCGGCGCCTCGAATCCAATCAATGCCGCAGCTCCGGTGAGCTGAGATTCTCAGACGTGGCGTGTGAAGCTGTGTAATCAGTGTTCACTCGCACACAAACGTACACTCACACACGTGAGGTCAAAGAAAACCAGCGAGACGGGCGACGGGCTTGAGGTGTCCCAATGGCCAGAGCCGGAAACCCTCAACACAGCAACAATATGAACAATAGCTCACGTACGGCTCATTAGAGACCCATAAAGCCATACGCTCAGGATATATAACAGTCTTTCTGGTCCTTGAATCTGATTGGCTGATAAGAGTGCGATATTAGAGCTGTACTTCTTACAGCGAGTGTCATGGTGGATGCCCAAATCTAGTATCATTTTATAAATATTATTGTTTTTGTGTCACGGAATGTAGTTTTAAAGGGGCCATCGGATGTCCATTTTCCACAAGTTCATATGATTCTTTAGGGTCTTAATGAAAAGTCTATAATATACTTTGTAGGGGTGTAACGATATGCCTAGGTCACGATACGGTACGTATCCCGATATTGGCTTCACGATACGATACGTATCACAATATTTTGAACAAAAATTAAAACATGAAACTGAAAATCAAACAACAGATTTATTTTTAAAAAATAAACAAATTTCTATAGCATTCTTAGTTTTACATACAAGGTCACATTTTAAGGTTTAATAAAAACCTTCTGTATTAAAATTAACAACTGAATAGGTCTGTCTGTCACTGAATTATTATTTTTTTTTTAAATGTAACATGATAGTGATAAAATTGTCAAGATGTCGAATTCTTTAAACCTGCTAGCGATGCAAGATTCTATGTGTGTGCGAAACAGAGTCCTACCCGACGGGTGACTCGCTAAAATTGACGTAACGGGTGGAATAATGTTTATCTGTCAGGTACAGTGCGGGTGACAGGCACGGGTATTTGCTCTTTGGACTCAATCCGGTACACGCTGACGCTGTTCTCAAACGGTCCCGTTCTTGTGTTCAAGCTCTGTCTGAAGACAGTTTAAAAGCCCTTTCACATGGGACGCGTCAAGCGGTGGACTCGCTGCGCGGCTGCAGCTTTCTTTCATAGTGAAAATGTTTTGCGGTCGAGCTGGTGTTCGCGACGTGCGGTCTCGGGGTAGACGTAGTTGCAAACAACAAGGTTTCATTTTACTTTACAAAAACAAAATAAATGAAACTTAATGAAAATACTGTGTTATTTGCTATTTGTCATTTTATGGGACAATGACTAGCGTAGTTTTCATATCAGACACATACACGCATTTTCTGGATTTCTTTTCACCTTTATTTATAGCCTTTCTCCGTATTTTATGGATCATACAGCTACATTATAGGCTATTTTAAATTATCTTGATCATATTTTCAACACTCTGACATGCGCTCAGTGAAATGTTCTTTTGGTTGTTAATAATCTGTGCGGTAACTGCTTAAATCGTGGCTGCTGCTTATAAAACGATTACAATACATCTTCGGAGGTTCCTGTCGCTAAGAGCCATAAAAGCTTTAATATGTTTGTTCCAATGTGTGACTCGAAAAGCGGGTGAGTCGGAAGCACGAAACTTTTCATTTCCCACTCCGTGTAAACATGCATCGTGACTGTAATAATGTTTTGTTTGTAATTTTTTTTCTACCGTCGTACTGTCGCTAGACTAAAACCAAAATGCTGTCGGACGTGAAGACGGGGTATCTTTAATTTCAATTTCAGCCGAACTCATGTTGCTCTACTAATATCCAGTTCAAATGATTTCTGCATCTGATTCTGCAAGCACAAGCAGCTGTAGCAGAGTAGGAGACGTCGGCAGCTCAACCAATAGGAATAGACTGTCGTCATATCGTAAATGGATCGTCATCACTCTACGATACATATCGCGAAATATCGTACCACGAAATATCGTTACATCCCTAATACTTTGGTTAAAAATTCTCAATAGTAGTGTAAAAAAAAAAACACCCTTTTACCTTTTCAAAATCAGCTCTGCAAAAAATCAACTCATTTTATTGCATGGTCCCTTTAAATGCAAATGAGCTCTGCTCACCCCGCCCCTCTCTGATGTGGGATTATGAGCCGTAATGTTTACTTTAGCCGCATTTAGTCATGTTTAGCGGTGAAACTTGCCAACAAGCACATTATTAAGAAAGGCCGTTTGCAAAGACGCATAAAAAACCTTATACTCACTTCTGCTGTGGGTAAGGCTGCATCAGAAACGATTCGCACGAACATAAACGCATATGTAGATCAGGATTGGCATATTCCTTTTTAAAAACGAAAGTAACATTATCCTCTGCATCTTCAGCGGCTCAGATGTCAGGAGTAAATGATGACTGCTATGGTAATTATTACATCCAACAACACCTCAAGCGCTCAATCTGAGACATTCTTGTCTTCCTCTGCACTTGAGTCACACAATGGCGATCAGAGTGGGACTGTTTTCAGCTCGGTGAGGGCGGGTCTAAGGTAAGGCGTTCATGTCAATCAACTATCGTGGGAGCAGCCTCTGTCACACCGACAAGAAGCTGAGAATGACTTGAATTTGAAAAAGGGGAAATTACTTTTGAAGATTAAAAAAATACCACTGGGTGTATTTTTATCATTGTAGGGTGGTTGTGTACACAAACTGCCAACACACATTAATGTTCAAACAACATGGAAAAGTGAGTTTTGATTCCGATGACCCCTTTAATAAAGATAATGTCTATTTGAAAATGTGCGTAGTCGTTGTCAGACATGAGAGCCTCAGATTGTCAGCGGCCGTTCTGTGTTCATGAATCTGCCCGAGAGTGCTCTGCACCTCTTCTGGACTTTACTGCTGGCTCTGACGTCTCTATAGTGGTTAAACATGAGATATAATTTGTTTTGGATAAATCTAACAGACAGTCTTTGGTCTCATTAAACTATTATTTGTTCCAGAGCAAATAGTTTTTCCAAAATCTCATCATGTTTATGTCAATTCACTGCTGTATATCAGAGCGCTGCCTTTGTATTTTTGACTGAATTGCCTAGCAACTTTTATGATGGCTGTTGTTGTTGTTATTAAATATTATCATTCAATAAATATTTTATATAAACAATAGTAGTATTTAATATTGACAAAAGGTGCATATGTTCGTGATTGTGATTTTAGTTACATTGTTCCGCCATTAGATGGCGACAAGACTGTTTTACGAATGAGCAGTAAAGACTTTCATGCTCAAAAATAATCACGTTAGAAACTGAAGTTGTTTTAAGTTCAACAACAGCTAACAAATGCACTATGCAGTGCTGTCTTCAGAAATCACCCTTAACAGATGAAAGGATATTAATGTTACGACAAAGATATCGCTTTCCTCAGCGGACATTCAAACTAATGCTTTATCATGAATATGAAGAATTAATGAACCACGATCGCTCAATCCATCTCTCTCTTATAATACTCCAAGTACCACACATAATACAATGAGCTTTTAATACAGTAATACAATAACCTTTCAATAAAGCAACTCAACTTTCCTTCATTGCTAGTTCTAGGAATTTGGAATTAGTAACAGAGGCTTGTGCTCAGCTGTTAAACTGTCAACTTTAGATTTGAATCTGTGGCGGAAGGAAGTGGTTCTGCACAAAAGAGGGTTTATGAAGGCACTTCGCTGTTGTTTCTTATGCATTTACACACTTGTGCTGTCAAACTGTTGTATAATTGCAATATTACACTCGTAGACATTAGATATGGCTATATATCGGCACGCCTAAGGCCGAATCACAGCAGTGCTGATATACAGCAATATCTCACGTCTACGAGTGGCACATTGCTCATATGTATACTGTATTACCTTTCAAATTTATTTCAAAATTAATATATTTACATTACTTTTTCTAGCTTAAAAGTCACAATTTATAACAATAGAAAGACAAATCTCTCTTTGTAACACACTCTCCCTTATTCTCACACACTGACTCAAGACACACACACACATTCCCATCAGTGACCTGTTGAACCTTCCCATCATCCTGTGCTTCTGTTCTTCGGAGTGATGTGTAAGCAGTTTTTCCTCCGCCCGCTGCGCTTCTCCTTAAGTCCATTAGTTCCAGGAGACAGCACACATTCACCGCCGGGCCAAGAGGCCAACATGGGAATTTGGATTGTTGGTAAAACAGTGAATATTTGACGCCGACATAGAGTAAACACAGAGGCCCTGTCTCACTCACTCCGCCTCTTTTTTTACACCTCATCACTTCCTGTCTGTCCAGCATTCACAGGAGAATTTCTAGTAACTAGTAGCACATCCTGACCAGCTGTGATGCTGCAGGTTTCCAGCCTCAAATAACACGTCTGTCCTCACTGACACCCAACAATCACTGTGAAGCTCCTAAGGGGAGCTGATGATGGAATAAATACGAAATGAGAGGACAAATGACTTTTTAATGCTTTGTCGTTCGCTCGCAAAACTTCCGCATTCCCAGAGAGGCCTTGAATTCTCTCATGAAAGTATTGAGTTCCCCTAAAAAATGTTGCATTTGTAAGCAAAAGCATGAAAATATTCCTCTCAAAGAATTCCTTTCATCTCATTTTATTTCCATAACAAAGGTTTTATGAGCAAACGCAAAGTTTCCTTTGGAAACACAAAAGTGTTGCAAGCAAACACAACATTTCTGCTCAAAATGTAAATGTTTTGGGAGGGAAAACTATTTGGGAAAGAACTCAAAGCTTATTGATGGGAGCACAAAGTAACTGAGGAAAGCAAAAGGTTTTGGATAGAAAGCAATGCTTCTTAGGGGAATGTGTTTGGGAATTAATGCAAAGTTATTTGGGGGAGCCCAAATTATTTTAAGTCAGGAGAATGGAAAAGTTTTGCAAGTTGACGCAAAGTTACTCAAGAACACAAACGTTTTGGGAAAGAAAGGAAAGTTAATGCAAAGTCTTGTAAACTAATACAGTTTCTCTGGGAATCTAGAATTTTTTCTGAGCGAATGCAAAGCTACTTGCGAGTTGCAAAGCTACAACGCAAACATTTTGCAAGTGAACACAAAGCTGCTTGAGGGAATGGAAAAGTACTGTGAGCAAAAGTATTGTGAGTGAATGTACAGTTTTGCAAAAGTATTGTGAGCTAATGTAAAGTTTTGCAAGCAAATGCAAAAGGAACATAAAAGCTTTGTGAGTAATCAAGTTTTGTGAAGTAATGTAAAGGGGAGCGCTAAAGCATTGTGAGCAAACGTAAACTTCTGCCCAAGCATTGTAAACTAACAAAGTTTTGCAAACAAACGCAAAGGGGAATGCAAAAATATTTTAAGTGAACACAATGTTTTGTGAACTAACGTAAAGGGGAATGCAAAAGTATTGTGAGCGAACAAATTTTTGCAAACAAAGGTAAAGGGAATGTAAAAGTAGTGTCAGCAAAGTAAAATTTTGCAAAGTATTGTGTAATAGTGTAAAGTTTTGTCAAAGTATTGTGCGCAAACGTAACATTTTGCAAAAGTATTGTGAGCTAACAATGCTTTGCCAATGTATTGTGAACAACGTAAAGTTTTGCAAAAGTATTGTGAGCGAATGTAAAGTTTTGTCAAAGTATTGTGAGCTAACGTAAAGTTTTGCAAACAAATGTAAAAGGAACGTAAAAGCCGCAAAGTAAACGTAAAGTTATAATGACAGACATAAAAGAAAAACAAAAGTTTTGTGAACAAATGTAAACTTTTAAGGGAAAGCAAAGGTTTGCAAACTAACGTAAAAGGGAATGCAATAGTTTTACAAACGATCAAACTTTATTAAGGGAAATGCACACGTTTTACAAGGGAAGGCAGGAGCATTGAAATATAATCCCCTGTCCCAAATCTCACTTTTTATCCATTACGTCTGTAAATCACAGCCAGAACACAAAAAATAAAACGGACAAAATTATAATGTCGCTCATCACTGTTGATGCCTGCAGCTGGTTAGCATTAAAAAAGCTTTACACATTAATCTAAAATGAACATTTAATTTAGTTCAGATATACTGTAGTGTGGTGTTCACACACCTGCCTCTGAGCGAACATACTGTTCAGAGCGAAAGGAAGGACACTCATGTTGCAAGTTTGGCAGATGTTCTTTCTGTCATCGACTTTCACTCACTGACAGCTTTACAGCTTCCTGAACACACATCTCCACAGAAACACGTAAACATCAGCGATTCCCATTAATTACATAGTCTCTTTAGTTTCATAATGAACTGGAAACATTCTCACAGAGTAAAAATAGAAAGTTTTTTTACTCTGTTCAAGTTGGTCAGCGAAACATGCAGCACAAACAAACTTATCTGATAAATACAACGGCAGCTGTACAAATCTACTGCTAATGAGGGAAATAATACATTGATTTACATTATTTAACAGTCCACCAAAAATAACAGCTGAATATGAGCAATAACGACATGGCTTTGCACTATTTGTGACATGGCCTTTTCTGTTCATGCTTTAAAAGTCTTCATTAAAAAATCATTAGGATATTATGGAAGCCTGTTTCCGCCACTGAATAAATAATAATAAATAAAAAAATAAAAAAAATTTTTTAAAAAAATGAAAAAAACTCACAATTCGCACTTTAAAGTCATAATCGCAAGATATAAACTTGCAATTGCGAGAAAAAAAAAACCAATATATCAGTCTTTTTTCTCCTCAGAACAGTACTTTATGTAAACAGTACTCAAATGTAATGTTTTGCAAAAGTATTGTGAGTAAACGTAAAGTTTTGAAAAAAGTACTGTGAGTGAATGTAAAGTTTTGCAAAAGTATTGTGAGTAAACGTAAAGTTTTGCAAAAGTATTGTGAGCAAACGTAACGTTTTGCAAAAGTATTGTGAGTAAACGTAAAGTTGTGCAAAAGTATTGTGAGTAAACGTAAAGTTGTGCAAAAGTATTGTGAGTAAACGTAAAGTATTGTGAGTGAATGTAAAGTTTTGCAAAAGTATTGTGAGTAAACGTAAAGTTTTGCAAAAGTATTGTGAGTAAACGTAAAGTTTTGCAAAAGTATTGTGAGTAAACGTAAAGTATTGTGAGTGAATGTAAAGTTTTGCAAAAGTATTGTGAGTAAACGTAAAGTTTTGCAAAAGTATTGTGAGTAAACGTAAAGTTGTGCAAAAGTATTGTGAGTGAACAAAGTTTTGCAGAAGTATTGTGAGTAAACGTAAAGTATTGAGCTATTTATCCAGTCACTAGCCCAGTAAACGTAAAGTTTTGCAAAAGTATTGCGAGTGAACAAAGTTTTGCAAAAGTATTGTGAGTAAACGTAAAGTTTTGTAAAAGTATTGTGAGTGAACAAAGTTTTGCAAAAGTATTGTGAGTAAACGTAAAGTATTGTGAGTGAATGTAAAGTTTTGCAAAAGTATTGTGAGTAAACGTAAAGTATTGTGAGTGAATGTAAAGTTTTGCAAAAGTATTGTGAGTAAACGTAAAGTATTGAGCTATTTATCCAGTCACTAGCCCAGTAAACGTAAAGTTTTGCAAAAGTATTGTGAGTGAACAAAGTTTTGCAAAAGTATTGTGAGTAAACGTAAAGTTTTGTAAAAGTATTGTGAGTGAACAAAGTTTTGCAAAAGTATTGTGAGTAAACGTAAAGTATTGTGAGTAAACATAAAGTATTGTGAGTAAACAAAGTATTGTGAATAAACGTAAAGTTTTACAAAAGTATTGTGAGTAAATGTAAAGTTTTGCAAAAGTATTGTGAGAAAACGTAAAGTATTGTGAATAAATGTAAAGTTTTACAAAAGTATTGTGAGTAGGCTAAATGTAAAGTTTTGCAAAAGTATTGTGAGAAAACGTAAAGTATTGTGAGTAAACGTAAAGTTTTGCAAAAGTATTGTGAGTAAACGTAAAGTTTTGCAAAAGTATTGTGAGAAAACGTAAAGTATTGTGAATAAATGTAAAGTTTTACAAAAGTATTGTGAGTAGGCTAAATGTAAAGTTTTGCAAAAGTATTGTGAGTGAATGTAAAGTATTGTGTGTAAACGTAAAGTACTGTGAGTAAACGTAAAGTTTTCCAAAAGTATTGTGAGTAAACGTAAAGTTTTGCAAAAGTATTGTGAGTAAACGTAAAGTATTGTGAGTAAACGTAAAGTTTTGCAAAAGTATTGTGAGTAAACGTTAAGTATTGTGAGTAAACGTAAAGTTTTGCAAAAGTATTGTGAGTAAACGTAAAGTTTTGCAAAAGTATTGTGAGTAAACGTAAAGTTTTGCAAAAGTATTGTGAGTAAACGTAAAGTTTTGCAAAAGTATTGTGAGTGAACAAAGTTTTGTGAACTAACGTAAAGGGGAACAAAAGTATTGTGAGTGAACAAAGTTTTGCAAAAGTATTGTGAGTAAACGTAAAGTTTTGCAAAAGTATTGTGAGTGAACAAAGTTTTGCAAAAGTATTGTGAGTAAATGTAAAGTTTTGCAAAAGTATTGTGAGAAAACGTAAAGTATTGTGAATAAATGTAAAGTTTTACAAAAGTATTGTGAGTAGGCTAAATGTAAAGTTTTGCAAAAGTATTGTGAGAAAACGTAAAGTATTGTGAGTAAACGTAAAGTTTTGCAAAAGTATTGTGAGTAAACGTAAAGTTTTGCAAAAGTATTGTGAGTGAACAAAGTTTTGCAAAAGTATTGTGAGTGAATGTAAAGTATTGTGTGTAAACAAAGTATTGTGAGTAAACGTAAAGTTTTGCAAAAGTATTGTGAGTAAACGTAAAGTATTGTGAGTAAACGTAAAGTTTTGCAAAAGTATTGTGAGTGAACAAAGTTTTCCAAAAGTATTGTGAGTAAACGTAAAGTATTGTGTGTAAACAAAGTATTGTGAGTAAACGTAAAGTTTTGCAAAAGTATTGTGAGTAAACGTAAAGTATTGTGAGTAAACGTAAAGTTTTGCAAAAGTATTGTGAGTAAACGTTAAGTATTGTGAGTAAACGTAAAGTTTTGCAAAAGTATTGTGAGTAAACGTAAAGTTTTGCAAAAGTATTGTGAGTAAACGTAAAGTTTTGCAAAAGTATTGTGAGTGAACAAAGTTTTGTGAACTAACGTAAAGGGGAACAAAAGTATTGTGAGCGAACAAAGTTTTGCAAAACAAACGTAGTTTTTCAAAAGTATTGTGAACTAACATAAGTTTAGCAAACAAATGTGAAGGCAACGTAAACGTATTGCAAGTAAACAAAGTTTGCGTTGGCTGAAGCTCTTCATTTTGCTCTCAAAGTGAACAAGATTGAGGTATTTAACATTAAAATGCACACCCATCCACACCCATCTTACAGGCCCACTTTAGTCTCAAAAAAATCCTGTGTGAAACACTCTATTTATCCAGTCACTAGCCCATACAATTCCTTCATTGGCTCATTCGTTCATTCATCAGCATCATTCAGGCCCTCATGAACGCTCTCCTTCATTGACTGCATTGTGCATGTAATTCCCTCATTGTGTGCGGTCGGGAATATGATGCTCTGATACGGCTGTGGAGACGCTGCGATTCTCCAGGGTGCATTTTGGACGCCGTTCAGGAAAAGAAAAGTGGGAGATGGAGTTTCTGTGCTGTGCTGCTATTACAGGAGCAGCAGCTACTATAGCCCCTGAAACACTGTTTACTTCAGGATGTTGTGGAAATAAAACACAGCAGCCGTGTGGAATCAGACTTGCAGGGCAAACACACTTATCTGACAAATGCAATGACAGCTGCACAAATCTACTGCTGAGGATCGCTAATGAGGGAAATAATACATTGATTTACTTTATTTAACAGTCCACTAAAAATAACAGCTGAATATGAGCAACAACGACTTGTCTTCGCACTATTTGTAGCATGGCCTTTTGATTTTTTTATTTTTTTTATTTTTTTGCACCCTCAGTATCTCGGTCTCGGTCCTAACAAACCATACATCGATGAAAAGCTTATTTATTCAGCTTCTCAAATTCCAAAAATTGACCTTTATGACTGGTTTCATGGTCACATACAGTATATAGTGTTTTTAGGATAGATTTTATTTGATTCCTTTGTTATATGCAAATGTACTTTGAGAAACTTGTTGTAAAGATCCTATTTAAAAAATACTGTTAGACTGCCTTGCATTATATTTGCAATGTCCTCCGATAATTGCTTCTTATTAATTTTGTGCTGCTGATTCCAAAAATAGTGTCTGTTTCGCTCTTCTACGTCACAGTTTCTCACAAAATCTGATGCTTTTCGTAGTATTTTGCTTTTGACAATTTGTGAGGTGAAGAACTCTTGTATTCTCCCTTAAACAGCAGAAAACACCACAAACACATGATTCCTGTCTGAATCTGAGCCAGATTACAACTATTTGATCAGAACATTTTACATGCATGAATGATTAAGACAATATTTCATGCCAAATTCCTTTCCTATGCATGTTTATTTTCAAATGCACTGAGAAACTTGTTGTAAAGATCCTATTAAAAAATACTGTTAGACTGCCTTGCATTAAATTTGCGGTCATCCAATAATTGCTTCTTATTAATTTTGTGCCACTGATTCCAATAATAGTGTCTGTTTTGCTCTTCTACGTCAGTTTCTCACAAAATATGACGCATTTCGTAGCATTTTGCTTTTGACAATCATTTGTGAGGTGAAGAACTCTTGTATTCTCCCTTAAACAGCAGAAAAACACCCCAAACACATGATTCCTATCTGAATCTGAGCCAGATTACAACTATTTGATTAATTATCAGAACATTTTTACATGCATGAATGAATCTTAAGACAATCTTTCAAGTTAAATCCTTATTTCTACTCTTTTGTTAAATAATGCATTTTTGCAACTTTCAACCGCTTTTGTTATTTTGATAAGTGCAAGTTGGATGCATATATATAATTAGAAAATGTTTATATTTTATTATGTGAAAAAATAGCATCAAATGAGCCAATATTAGCCTTTCTTGCAAATCAATTTTTTAATGTTGCCTGTTGCATTGCAATGCATTGCAAAAAGATGCATGTCAACTTTTAAAAAACATCTCAAGCATGTTCCTTTCTAATCATTCTAGTTGTTATAGAACATAAAGTGTCTTGTGTGAAGTGAACGCCCCTAATAAAAGCCTCAGAAACATTTGTTTACAAACTAAACCCATTGCATAGCTCAGAATCCTCTGTCTGCTGCTGGGAAAGAAAATAATGAAATTGCATAACATGATTTGCACAGCAGTATCTTCCAGAAGTCAGTGGCTTCACTGATGGAGTTTCCAGCCCTTTCCCTCCTCGTCCGACCCGCGTGCAACCTGATGCTGGCCGAGGATGTAAGAAGAGCTGCTTCACCCCTCAAAAAGAGCAGCGGCCGATGGAGCCGAACGCACGTCTGAATCCAAGATAATTCCACATATCTGGAACAAGAGTACAATTGCACAACGGGCCAGTCCCGAATAGGTTTGTGGGTCATAGAGACAGATGATTAACAGAAAATCAGGTTATTAAACCCTAAAAGGTGGCGGAGAATAGAGGCAGTGTGCACGCGGCTCATAGGAAATGTGTCGGCTGCGATCGAGCCGCAGAAACTGCTGAATAAATACAGTATCTGTAGCACGGTGTTTGCTTTAGCTCTGCTCCACACAAAGCGCACATTGATCAACTTCCTCACTGAATATTGTCACAGAGGAAAATGACGCTCACGTTAACGGCTGAAACGCTCTCTGAATTCATCTCTGTCCTGTAGCTGAATGAATCCATTAAGACGCTTACACGAGTACGACGGTAATACTGCGGTTTCTGGTACGCTGCCATAAAGTATTCTGTGATTACCATGTAAATACCATGCTATATAAGTACCATTTATCAAAAGTACCACAGTATTACTATGCTTTTTAACCACAAGGCACGGAATACTACGGTTTTCCAGATGCTATTGTGATACAAATACCACAACATCCTTTAGAAGGACAGAAGTGTTTTTGTCATTAAAGTAAAAGCTGTTTTTCTCAATGATAATATTTAGAGACTCTAAATACCAATACAGCAATGAGATTACATGGAGCACAAATGGAGACTTTCTCAGAAGTGATCTCAAGAATGTCTCAAAGTGTGCTCAGATTTGCTAAAGTCTTTAACTAAAAGAGATCTCAATATGAACTCTGCCATTTCTATCCAAGTTACTTCATATTAATTTCATAGCTCTATATTGTTACTGGGTGATGACTAGTGGCTCATTTGGGTCTGTATTTATTTCTCCAAAACAATTTTAATTGAGAATAAAGGGAGAGCAAATTGAAAAAAAAAGACTCCAATAATCTCACGTTTTCTCAAGAGTTGCTGAAGTAAGCTCAACAAAGTCTTAAAGTGTGCTCAGATTTGCCAAGACACTAATGTCTACAATCAAAAGTCAATGATCTCAATATGCTCCAGGTTTATTTTACAGCTCTAGACTCTTACTGGATGATAATTAGGTGACTCTTTTGGGTCTGTATTTATTTCTCCAAAGGAATTTTAAACAATGAGATTAAATGGAGAACAAATTGAGAAAATGTTTCTCTCAAGAAAGACTCCAATAATCTCACACACTTCCTCAAGAGTTTCAGAAGTGATCTCAAGAATGTCTCCAAACCTGCTCAGATTTGCCAAGATACCAAAGTATGCAATCAAAAGTCAATGATCTCAATATGAACTCAATCATTTCTCAAACAATTTGAGCTGCTCCAGGTTAATTTTACAGCGCTAGACTCTTACTGGATGATAATTAGTGACTCATTTGGGTCAGTATTTATTTCTCCAAAAGAATTATAATTGAGAATATATGGCAAATTGAGACTTCTTTCAAATGTTTCTCCCCAAAAAGACTCCAATAATCTCACGTTTTCTCAACAGTTTGAGAAGTCATCTCAACAACGTCTCAAAATGTGCTTAGATTTGCCAAGACACCAAAGTCTACAATCAAAAGTCAATGATCTCAATATGAACTCAATCATTTCTCATCAAACGATCAGAGTTGATTTCCATTCAACAGCTCTAGACTCTTACTGAATGATGACTAGTGACTCATTTGGGTCAGTATTTATTTCCCCAAATTAATTTTAATTGAGAATAAATGGAGAGCAAAATGAGACTTTCTCAGATGTTTCTCCCAGGAAAGACTCCAATAATCTCACGTTTCCTCAAGAGTTGCTGAAGTGATCTCAACAATATCTCAAAGTGTGCTCAGATTTGCCAAGACACCAAAGTCTACAATCAAAAGTCAATGATCTCAATATGAACTCAATCATTTCTCATCAAACGATCAGAGTTGATTTCCATTCAACAGCTCTAGACTCTTACTGAATGATGACTAGTGACTCATTTGGGTCAGTATTTATTTCCCCAAATTAATTTTAATTGAGAATAAATGGAGAGCAAAATGAGACTTACTCAGATGTTTCTCCCAGGAAAGACTCCAATAATCTCACATGTTTCCTCAAGAGTTGCTGAAGTGATCTCAACAATATCTCAAAGTGTGCTTAGATTTGCCAAGACACCAAAGTCTACAATCAAAAGTCAATGATCTCAATATGAACTCAATCATTTCTCATCAAACGATCAGAGTTGATTTCCATTCAACAGCTCTAGACTCTTACTGAATGATGACTAGTGACTCATTTGGGTCAGTAATTGTTTCCCCAAATTAATTTTAATTGAGAATAAATGGAGAGCAAAATGAGACTTTCTCAGATGTTTCTCCCAGGAAAGACTCCAATAATCTCACGTTTCCTCAAGAGTTGCTGAAGTGATCTCAACAATATCTCAAAGTGTGCTTAGATTTGCCAAGACACCAAAGTCTACAATCAAAAGTCAATGATCTCAATATGAACTCAATCATTTCTCATCAAACGATCAGAGTTGATTTCCATTCAACAGCTCTAGACTCTTACTGAATGATGACTAGTGACTCATTTGGGTCAGTAATTGTTTCCCCAAATTAATTTTAATTGAGAATAAATGGAGAGCAAAATGAGACTCACTCAGATGTTTCTCCCAGGAAAGACTCCAATAATCTCACGTTTCCTCAAGAGTTGCTGAAGTGATCTCAACAATTGAGATGTGTGCTCAGATCTGTCAAGAGACCAAAGTCTACAATCAAAAGTCAATGATCCCAATATGAACTCAATCATTTCTCATCAAAATATCTGAGCTGCTACATTTTTACTGCTCAATACTTAAACTGGATAAAAATACTGAAACCATTTGGCTCAGTATTTATTTCTCCAAAATAAATTGAATTAATGAGATTAAATGGAGAGCAAATTAAGACCTTCTTAGAGGTTTCGCCCAAGAAACACTCCAATTAATGTCACGTTATTTCCTCTTAAGATTTAGAATTGCTCAGATTTGCCAAGACATCAAAGTCCTCAAAAGTCAGACATCTCAATATCAACTCAACTCATTTGGGCCTGTATTCATTTTTCAGAAAAATAATTAAATAAATGAGACTAAATGGAGAGAAAAATGAGACTTTCTCAGATGTTCCTCCCAAGAAAGACTCCAATAATCTCACACTCATCTCAACAACGTCTCAAAGTGTGCTCAGATTTGCAAAGATACCAAAAATCCACAATCAAAAGCTAACGATCTCAATATGAACTCAATCATTTCTCATCAGTGCTTCAATTGGATAAAAAACTCTGTATTTGTTTCTCCAAAGGAATTTTAATTTCAGAGATTAAATGGAAAGTAAACTCACATTTCTCCCTAGAAAGACTCAAAATATCACAGATTTCCTTTCAAAAATGATCTCAAACTGTGCTCAGATCTGCTCAGATATCAACGTCTGCGATCTAAACGTCAGAGATCTCAATATAATCTTTAATTAAAATCTATTGACATTGACACAAATAAATAGGGTGCTATAGGGTGTCTTTTGGGTGTTTTCTTTCCACTAGTCTGAAAAACACTATGTCTCTTATGAAACACCAAAAAAGCCCAAAATCTCAGACTTGACAGGTGCATAAAAAAGTGTTTTTGCCTGCAGTATCTCCACTTAAGCAAAAGCATATTGCCATTAGAATATTTTAGCATCTGCAAACTCAATTAACGGCATTATGTAACGTTTCCATGTGCATCATTGTGTGCATGTTCATATTAATGCAGATTGATTCAGTAATGAGCATCAGAGGTCAAAGCAATCAGAGCTTTTGTTGTCACTCATACGACGCCCATCCGTCTCCAAGCCCGATCACAACAGAGGCTAATGCATATGCCATCATTTACGTCCTCAGTCGTTAGCAAAGGGAAAAATTTCCCCCAATACAATGGCGTCTCCCTATTCGGCACACAAAAGCACAAAGCCTTTATTTAAGGTGATATATTTGCTGGTGCAAATGGCTCAAATGTGTCACGGGCAGAATGGTGTAATAGTATAAAGTGCCTAGCAACACTAACATCACGTCTGGGCAGCGCTCACACACGCACTCCAACCCTCCAGGGTAAGCGGAAATTGGTTTTATAAGCGCAGAAAGGCCCTTTGTAAACAATGCATATATCTGAGATCTCAGACGCTCTTTCATGAAAGTGAAGCGGCTCTTTGTGAACGTGTTTTCCTTTGCGCCGAGGGCACAAGGGCGGCAGTCTTCCTCCGTGGCGCGCGGCTCGCAGGCAGAGGAGGCTGTGTTGACAAGCAGGGTTTACTCATGGAAAAAGCGCACAATGCACACTCTGTTCAGAGACTGACTTTGGATGCTAGTCAGCGCAGAACAAAGCCAGCTCAGTCCAGCGGCCCCTGTGTGGCTTTTTTTGGGGTAAGCCCTCTGGTTTAACATCGATTTTCGGTATAGTTCACGTGAAGAGAAACAATGAGGCCAGCTCCAGCGCTGGGCCAGACTTCAACGCAATGTTGCAAGGAAAGAAAGCTGTGAGTCTGGAACAGAAAAACATAAAATGCCATTGCAACCCAGTTTACTTCAACGTGTGAATCAGATGTCCGGTGAGATACGGAAAGGCCCAAGTCCTCAATGACCCACCGCTGCTGTTTTCTATTGTTCAGAAACCACAGCAGGAACATTTCAACACAACTTGAACTCCATAAAGATGGCTTGAATCCTGTTCTTGTGAGCCCAGTTTAATTATTTGATCCAATAAAACAATGACAATAAAACAAAAACAACTTTTAAAGCGGTCGTTCATCCAAACATGGCCACCAAAGGCACATGATGATGAAACATTATGAGATGAGGAGGAAAAAAATATCTTGGTGGTTTTTTGTTCTCTCATGAAAACTTTGCGTTGCATTCATTTAAAAATGTTTCACAAAACTTTGCATTTGATTCTAAAACCTTTGAGTCCTTTGTGCGTAAATTTTCAATTTCCATGTTATCTTCATGTTCCATGAAGATATTTTTAAAAATCCCTACCGTAAATATATCAAAACTTAATTTTTGATTAGTAATATGCATTGCTAAGAACTTCATTTGGACAACTTTAAAGGCGATTTTTCTCAATATTTAGATTTTTTGCACCCTCAGATTGCAGATTTCCAAATAGTTGTATCTCAGCCAAATATTGTCCTGTTCTAACAAACCATACATCAATGGAGGGCTTATTTATTCAGCTTTGATTATGTATAAATCTCAATAAAATGAATGGTTTTGTGGTCCATATCAAATATTCAATGCTTTTGTTTGTTCTCTCACAAAAGGATTCCGTTACTTCAGGAAACTGTACTTTTGCTCGCAACTCAAAGCTTTTGCATAGTTTCTCAAAAGAACGCAACACTTAAGACAGAGAACGAAAATGCATTGTTTTACATTTTTTCCATCTTATGTTTCTTAACCATTAAGGGCTTCAAACAAACCATTGTGAGTTTCTTTCTTCTATGAAAATCAAAAGAAGATATTTTGAAAAATGCTGGGAACCAAACAACATTGAACCCCATTGGTTTTTAAATGTATGGGTGAAAATATCTTCTATTGTCTTTCGCAGAAAAAGGAAAGCCATAAAGCCATAAACTGCATGAGAAACTGTTGACAGAATGATCATTTTTGGGTGAACGATTGCTTTAGGCCTCCAGTAGCATCAGAAATACACGCAGGAAATGCAGTTTTACATCGAACCCTATTTGCATTTCAGTTCTTTTGCCCTCAACTGCAGTCCTTGACTGCACATGTGGCATGTTTTTAAACAGAGAATCTCTTCATATGATAAGCCAAGCCAAACCAAGTCATCATTATTTCTATAGTGATTTATACAATACAGATTGTTCCAAAGCAGCTTTACAATGTAAACAAGAAAATAGTGTGTCGATAATGCAAGAGGAAGACAGTAAACAAGCCTGTCCTTCTGTCTTCTATAGAAGCCCGTTTCCACAACTGAATAAAAAATGAAAAAGCTAATTGCGACTTTCTATCTTGCAATTCTGACTTTTTTCTCAGAATTGTGAGATATAAATACTCATAAGATAAATGCACAATTGTGAGTTATAAAGTCCAGTTCTGAGGATTAAAAAAAATAAAATTTTTACTTCATTTCTCAGAATTGAGAGTTTAGATCATGCAATTCTTTATAACTCGCAATTGTGAGTTTATATCACGCCATTGCCACTTTATTTCTCAGAATTGCGTGTTTATATCATGCAATTCTGACGTTATTTCTCAGAATTGTGAATTTATATCATGCAATTGACTTTATTTCTCAAAATTGCAAGTTTATGTCATGCAATTCTAACTTTATTTCTCAGAATTGTGAATTTATATCAGGCAATTTTGACTTTATTTCTCAGAATTGCACGTTTATATCATGCAATTCTTTGTAACTCACAATTGCACGTTTATATCACACAATTGCACCTTTATTTCTCAGAATTGTGAATTTAGATCATGCAATCTTGATGTTATTTCTCAGAAATGCTAGTTTATATCATGCAATTGTTTATAACTCGCAATTGTGAGTTTATATCACGCCATTGCCACTTTATTTCTCAGAATTGTGAGTTTATATCATGCAATTGACTTTATTTCTCAAAATTGCAAGTTTATGTCATGCAATTCTAACTTTATTTCTCAGAATTGTGAATTTAGATCATGCAATCTTGATGTTATTTCTCAGAAATGCTAGTTTATATCATGCAATTGTTTATAACTCGCAATTGTGAGTTTATATCACGCCATTGCCACTTTATTTCTCAGAATTGTGAGTTTATATCATGCAATTTCGACTTTATTTCTCAGAATTGCAAGTTTATGTCATGCAATTCTAACTATATTCCTCAGAATTGTGAACTTAAAATCACGCAATTGCGACTTTATTTCTCAGAATTGCAAGTTTATGTCATGCAATTCTAACTATATTCCTCAGAATTGTGAACTTAAAATCACGCAATTGCGACTTTATTTCTCAGAATTGAGTTTATACCATGCAATTTTGACTTTAATTCTCAGAATTGCGAGTTTATATCATGCAATTCTGACTTTCATAAGTAGCAATTGAGAGTTTACATCTCACAATTCTGAGAAAAAAAGTTAGAATTGTGAGAAGTTGCAATAAACTTTTATTTTTCATTCAATGGCAGAAAAGGCTTCCATAGTCTTCATATATGGAATTATGGAGATAAGTCCAAAAATATATTGACTTCTAAAGACTTATTTTTGACTTTTTGATATTTTTAATATATTTACCTTTCTGCCACAATAAACGTCTTTGAGATATATTTATACAGAAGATTTTCTCAGAAAACACCCACATATGCAAATAATTGGTGTTTTATTAGAGGATGTCCCAAATGTCTCTAAAATGCGTTTCTGTCAAATTTAGCTCTATTTGCACTCCACTACAGCTCAGTAAACACTCACACACCTCAGCGTCTGCTAGAGCAATGGTCTGTGTGTTCACGTTTGTGTTTGTGTGTCGTTTGGCCAAAAACGGACGCTCTGAAGAGTCTCGACACAAAGACACACTGACCCAGCAGAACTAATGAAGGCTGTTTAACTGCTGTGATGCTGTTGGTGGCTCTACTAGTTTAAATGAGATCATTAGCAGAACAGAGGCCAAGTCTGACCCGCTATGAACCTGAGCAGAACGTCTGAACACATGCGCTTTTATTTCAACACATAGTGGAAATATGAACCTGCAGTTAATGCATGCATTCATTCATTCAGCTAATTTTTTCCTTTTAATGGGTCTATATCTACATCCACATCTCTATTCTAACTTTTGCATGGTCTGCAAGATCCTGTAGAGATGCTGCCTATATGACATACATTAATGTATTTTTTTGGACTGAAATGCAAAAATTTGGACTGAAAAAGTTAATGTTTTTAAAGACGTTTCTTATGCTCACCAAGGCTGCATTTATATCATCAAAAATACAGAAAAAAATGTAATATTGTTTAATATTATTGCAATTTAAAATAACTGTTTTCTATGTGAAGATATTTTGAAATATAATTTATTTCTGTGATGCAAAGCTTAATTTTTTGCGTCAGTGTCTTCAGTGTCACATGATCCTTCAGAAAACATTCTAATATGTTGATTTATTATCAATGTTGATCAAAGTTTTTTTTAAACCTGTGATAAAAAATGGAAAATATGTATTTGTACAAAATATTTTTTGTA